>NC_087213.1:80015118-80022618 GCF_015104395.2 Macrobrachium nipponense | reverse complement strand
TATATATATGTACCATAGACAATAAATATATTATAGAAATATATATATATATTTTTGTCAACTATAATATATATAATATGTACATAGATTACATTATATACACATATATATATATATAGATATATATTATATATTATACCATATATAAATATGTATATATGTATATATATACATATTATATATATATACTATATATATATATATATATATATATATATATATATATATATATATATATATATCATATATACATATATATATATACATATATATATATATATATATATATATATATATATATATATATATATATATATATATATATAACTGAATCACGAAAGTTAGGAACGTGATAAATCCACAAATAAAGATATATGCCACGAAGGAAAAATAAACGAAGGAGGTCTGCAAGATCTTTCGACGTTAAAAGTCCTTTACTGAGCAGTAAAGGACTTTTAACGTCGAAAGATCTTGCAGACCTCCTTCGTTTATTTTTCCTTCGTGGCATATCTTTATTTATATATATATATATATATATATATATATATATATCATATATATATATATATATATATATATATATATATATATATAATGTGTGTGATTAGTTTGTGTGTATGCTTGAGGTAGAGCGAATTAGATATTAAAGGACATTTGTAGCTCGATATATGTATATGAATCACGGTAATGTGATATGACTTATATGTTTCCTATATAGAAAGTATAAAAATAGTTCTACCCACCAAGAACAGCTGATCGATAATTTGCAAATTTATGTGAAACCAGCAAAAGCCTAGCTTATCCTAATAGCGTAACCCCTACCGTTATCAATTATTTAGGTAACAGAACTATTCCTTTTTATTAAACAAAACCTCTTAACTTCTAGTCTTAACTATGGAAATTCAAACATGGAAGGGACCTTAGTTTAACTAAATTTTTTGGTTTCTAGGAAACTTTTTACAATTATGTCTATTCTTCTCAACATCATCTTTTATAAAATTTTAATTTTCTTAGGTAATGCACATTAATTAGCGGCAGTGAGTGTTTCTTCCTCTAGTTCAGGAACAAGTATTTTTTTCCCAGTCACGCAATCAAAACCTACCCCTCGTCCTCCATCTACCTCGAAAATGGCTCTTCCTGAAGAGGCAGCTTACGAATAAAACGCCTAGACAAAAGAGTTCAAACTGAAGTTGCTCTACCTCGGCTCCTTATACGTAACGAGATGATTGTAGGTGTAAACACTCGGCCTTTATTCACGCATCGACATCTAATTTGCTATCGACAAAAATGCCATAACTCGGATCGAGGCACAAAAGATGACACACGCGAATCGATACCCGGGATATTAAAGACATTATGCTACTTATTGTCACAACATGATAAATCTTGGCCATCGCATTGTCCAAACAAACGTTTCGGATAAAATCTATAACAGCCGCTTCCAGGGGCCATTGTGACAAGCGCGCGGGGCCTCGTCCGGCCGACAGGAAATACTCCGGCATAATTTACAGCGATAACAATGCTGCCAAAGCTGCGAACCTTTAGCGAGCTGTTATTACTGATGGAGAGAGTCATATGCCGGTGCTATCAGCCGTGGGTGTTGTCCCCGACGGCTGAAACCATATAGCTGGCGTCATAAACACAAATTCTCTCTCATAAAAGAAATCGCTGTTGGTAGCAGTCGATTCCCAGTCGCCAGTGATGGGTACAAATGGATTTGGAAAACAGCGGTGAAAAATCCACCAAATTTTCACGGCGTTGAAACTTTACGGTTGATATGAGAGAGAGAGAGAGAGAGAGAGAGAGAGAGAGAGAGAGAGGACGAGAGAGAGACGAGAGAGAGAGAGAGAGAGAGAGAGAGAGAGAAGAGAGAGATTCAATTATGTTTCCCAAAACTGCTGGTACTAAATTTAACAGTAATGACAACGGATATCATTATAACTCATTACTGCCATTTTCTTTGAGACTAGTGATAAGCCAAGGAGGTTGAAACTTCAGTTTTCCGATTCGCCCGGAATCACAGCGCTTTCGCGTTCTTCCTCTTTTTCTCACGTTCCCCCAAAACTCATTACCTCTCGCTTTATACCTTTTTCGACCATAACGGGAGGCCCCCTGCCGTGCAAGTAGCCACGGGTCGAACTTTTGGCACGGATAAGAATCTAGACACACGTTCCGCCGAGGCTTCCAGGGGTATTAGTGACCTATGACCTGTCCCGGCCTGATCTCACCTGCCTCCTACAATAATCTATCACCTTTATTTTTCCCCCTCCATCTCTACACACCCACCCAGACCCCCACCCCTACCCAAGGCCATCTCCACACACTGACCTCCCATTTTTTCCACCTTCCGAAGCTTTCAGTTTGTTTTTGTCACACGAGATTCCACCTCCCCCTGTGAGATTATTCCTGCTTCCTCTTCATTATTTTCCTTTTGTGTTGGGTCTCTCTAAGCCAGTGTTGATTCTCGGCCAGAGAGATTCCTTCAGACGTGTCCTTTTTTTCTTTTCTTTTTTTTAAACAGAAGGATACTGTTATGAACTCCCTCTATTGTCAGCCTTTCATTTATTGTTCCTTCATACGACTTTTTGGAATGCATCATCTTTGTCTGTGTTTCCAAGGTCATAACTGCATTCCATCCCAGCCAGCCCCCCCCCTCACTACGCGAAGTATTTTTTCGCGCCATTCTAAAATGTGAAACGAGTTACATTGCCCATCTTTGTTAACTTTTCTCTATAAACCTACGATTTCATGAACTGTCAAATAACAACAACAACAACAATAACAATAACAAAAACAATAACAACAATAATAATAATAATAATGGAGAAACAAATACACAGTTATGTAAATGTGCATTTAGATAAATGTGGATTTGTTTCTCCAATTGAAGACTCGTGCTACTATGAGGATTTAATAATAATAATGAATAATAATAATAATAATAATAATAATAATAATAATAATAATAATAATAATAATAATAATAATAATAATAATAATAATAATAATAATAATAAGAAACTAATAATAATGGAGAACAAATCCACAGTTATGTAAATGTACATTTAGATAAATGTGGATTTGATTCTCCATTTGAAGACTCGTGCTACTATGAGGATTTAATAATAATAATAATAATAATAATAATAATAATAATAATAATAATAATAATAATAATAATAATAATAATAATAATAATAATAATAATAATAAATTTTCGTTGTTATAGGTGTATGAGGGATCTACTTCTGAAATTGAATTATTTTTGTTTATAACTAGTAAAAAATAACTTAGGAATGTATCACATTTGCAATAAATAATTTTAACCAAACGCTAATCAAAGGAAAAACAGAAAGTCTACTTCGATTATAGCCACCTTATCAGCGCTTCTTTGACAAAATACAACATTGAAACAAATTAAATAACCTGCAAAAATTAGGAATACCTTAATTTCACGATTTTTAGGCTCGTTCATCACAGAGAATAATTGTTCAACACTTTTACGGACTTTCTTCGTTTGCTGTTTTCGCAATCGATTCTTCTACAAGAGGTGGGGGGTGGTGGGGGGGCTGGGTGGGGGTTAGGAGGGGTCCATTATGGTATGCTTCATAATCAACCTGTTTTTAGAAATATAATTTCATTTTAGACGACAATTAAACCAACCTCCAAATTCTAAGATATTTAAATGTAAGTCATAATAAAATAAAAAGTTACTTACAGTTTCAATTTTGGTATTTTGGCATAAAATTATTTCTATTTAGTTCAGTCGGAGTTTTCATTCAGTCAGGAATTATTAAAGCTGAATAATGATACTTCCGACTAAAATGATAAAATATGAAAAAATAGAAGCTTTTTACTTTAGATGAAAGTGCTCTAACTTGAAAATGAATTAAGTGAAGCGTTTGGTTCAAGAAATAAACCACGATATTTGATCGGATTTATCTACAAAAAATTTAATAGCAAAGTATTTGCTATATCAGTATGTATCTATACTTAAAAATATGCAACTAAAAACTTCAGTAGACTCAACAATTATGAACTTCGAATAAGAGAGTATCATATATATATATATATATATATATATATATATATATATATATATATAATATATATTATACAACGCTATAGAATAAAAGGCCTTAGTAAGATATCAATGAAAGCAAACTTCCAGACCAGACACCTTGAAAAAGACAAAGAACTAAAACGTGTGAAATGATATCAGAGGATATATAACATTACAGAAGTTCATTATCCTCGTACTTAATATTTCCGAAACCGCTGTCCTTAAATAAATCTGAACAGACGACAACTGCTCTTGACCGTTGTCGACGTCATTACATTTTCTGGAAACCCACATCCGAACGAGTCATTACGTCAGTCATATTGACCAACCACTATTAATAGAACGGCTCCACCGGAGACTCGGGTAACGGGTGTATTACAGGCAGTGAATGCAGGAATTAAAAGCAAAAATGGTCTGGTGGGATTCCCTCGAAGTCCGTCTAACAAGTCCTTTTTAAGGATACGTATTTGTCCGGGAGGATACTGTGGTCGCAGGGCATTCTTTGCGGTCGAAGGATTATCGCTTAAGCTCCTTGAGAAAGGATTTGCTTATCTCAAAGAGGGATTTCATTATCTTTTAATGATTTTGCCAATCAGAGGTGTAAAAGATTTTGGGAGATGGGTAGGGTAAACAACCCTTTATTAATAGTCCTTAGAGAGAGAGAGAGAGAGAGAGAGAGAGAGAGAGAGAGAGAGAGAGAGAGAGAGAAACTTTAAATTTTCAGATGTTTCAGTAATTTGTAAAAACACTGATTGTTCATTTCTATTTATGCAAGCCTTTTAATGAGCGTAAAAATTATACATTATATAGAATTTACTGGTCATTTCTTACCAGATACGTGCGTAATTATAGTAACCACAATGACCTCTTAACTTCCTAATTCTTCATACCTTTTGGATTCGCCTGTCATTACAAAGCCTTAGATCCAAATGTATTAATATGAAGTAATTCTGATGTCTGTAGGAGGATTCGAACCGCCGTTCTGAGTAGCAGAAAGAGGTCTCGTTGCTGACATGACCACGATACTTATTCCAGCAGTCTATACTCTCGACTACCGTGAAAAATGAAACAGTTTAAGGAGGGCTGCGTCCTTTATACACCTTGCATCTATTATTTCACATTAAGACTCATAGTGCACAGGCGTTACTATAGAAATATTAACAAGTCTGATAGCTCTGTGAAAACTAAAATACTCGTTAATTCGTGAGTAATTTATGATAGCATGTGAGTTCGCTGTGTGTTTGTGTTTTAAGAAAAATTAAAAGGTTGATAAGAAAATGTGTCACTCCAGTGGAAGAATATGTAGTACCATTTTTAAAGAAAGTATAAACTACGGCAAGGTTTATTTGTGTAATATTTCAATGGTTCAAAAGAAATGAAGTTGCATTAAATGAAGCTGTATTCATTTCATATTCATACGTACGCACATATGATACATTAAATGTAATAATCTTGTATCAGTTAAATGGTCTGGGATTAATGCTATCCTCCGTCGTGTTAAGAAATTAAACTCTGAAACTCAGGACCTCTCATTTAGATTAAAATAAAAATTAACATTCAACCTTGGTTTGGCAATTCATGGCAAATAATTATGTCTCTTTTGACTAAATACTCTTCGGTCAAATGACATTTAATAAAGTTCCTGCGCAACCTAAATTGTTGGTAGGTGGAGATGATCCAGAAGAGAAATGACCTATTGTCTATTAAAATGGTAGCAGATAACATTTGTTAATCTCTGTAAATTTTGTAGTTTTGATTTTTAGGAAAAAATCTTTATTGCCGATACAATGCTCTATTGTCTTCTAGTGGCACTATACCTGCTGACTGCAAAAGCCTTTTTAAAATACCTTATTTTTAGTTCTTAAGGATGCTAAAAAAAATCGATCTTTAAGCTCTAATGTCCTATCAGACTAAACTACTAAGTGACACGCAGATACCTTGGCGACGATATGAGCCCATGCCAGTTTAAACAGGTTCCAGGGTTTCATGATATTTTGTTAACCATGAGGATCATGTGAAGAATATATTATATTTGATAACAGATTCTTTGTTAAAGTTGACCATTTGTAGAGAGTTGCCAAAGAGATTTTATTGTGAGGTAAGGATAATTTTGTCTGGCGCTCCATAAGGTGGTTTTCTGGGACTCTCTTGTTTTAGTCTTTATTTGCACATCATTAACGGTCTTGAATGTCAGTTGGGACAGTCTGCAGCAGTAGATAGATACAGTAGTTCATAGTCAGTGCGAGTTGAGGCTGAATTCCAGCAAAACTAAGACCTCGACCAATTGATCTCTCTTACCATACTTAAGAGCACATGTAATGTGGCCAGAAAACAGAACCAGAAATCTTTAGTCCTTTTTCAATATTGCAACAGAGTAATGGCTGCTGATGCATGTAGTTCAGGAGAGACTCCTATGCTTTTTAAAGTGCGCTCCCACTTTCCTATACCTTTTCAGAATTCTCGCAATTGATGTTTATGTATGCAACAAAAAAAAAAAAAAACTATCTTGTTACTCTATGGACATTGTTTACTTAAGAGAATATCATTCGAATATCTTATGAAAGGTTTCATCTAGGTGGACCAAGAACTATGCCGTTCAGCGCCTCCATGGGAGGTATTTTGACAGTGTAGTGAGCACCCACGTCTTCCAATTCTCCTCCTCCTCCTCCTCCCACCTTATCCCCGTCCCCCATCCCAGCCGTGAAGCTTAACAGTCCACTAACAATAAGATTCATACTAAACTCCTATGCCATATGAAACAGATTTGTGGAGGATTCCTCGTCCAATCTGGGAATCGAAGCCTGGTCACTCAATTTGTGAGTTGAGTGCACCAACTCAGGCCTACAAGGAGAGAGAGAGAGAGAGAGAGAGAGAGAGAGAGAGAAGAGAGAGAGAGAGAGAGAAGAGGTGGGTTGTGGGGAGTCAGGTAGGGATTTTTCAATGTCGTAGAATCCTCAAGAATTAGGTAGGCGCTTGAAATCTAAAATTATAGGGAAAAAAACAAAATTTATTCACATACAAGGAAACAAATGTTTCACTTTGAAAATGCTTGCATTTACAGGGATAGTTTTACTTTTCCTGCATACTATTCCCAAGTAAACTTCTCTTTCGACGTATAAGAAGAAGGAAAAAAAAAGCAAGTCTAACATGAGAATTTTACATCTATCGGAACCGAATATTTGCACAGCTGCTGCGCGCACATACCACAGGTAGCCAGTGCTGTCAGCGGAAGCTGTTGAGCCCCCTCCTATCTCTGGGATGTCCCCACCTATTATGTACATATTTACTTAACATATGTAAAAATAAATAAAACAACTCTGCGCTAAACATAAGAATTTACATTCTATTGCAATAACGGAAATACTGTTCAAATGTAGCCGCCCAGTCCCCACCCCTGAAAGAAAAAAATGAAAATAAAAAGAGGAGAGAGAGAGAGA
>NC_087213.1:79970118-80010118 GCF_015104395.2 Macrobrachium nipponense | reverse complement strand
AAGTCCTTTCCCAGGAGTCAAAAGACATCATAGCTGAGGCAGTGGATAGACCAAGAAAGTCTTTACATAAATTGGCGCTTGAACTACAAACAAAAAGGGGAAAGAAGAGAAGTTATAGTGCTGTATATTGTGAGGTGAAAAAATCTGGTATCAAACCATTTCATGTTATCAACAAGCCCAACATCACTTAGCAACAGAGAAAAGACCATGCATGTTTCTGTGGTTCATTTCTTAAAGATTGGGATGAAGTTGACTTTCTCCATGTTGCCACATCATATGAATTCTGCATTTACACAATCAGCAAGCCAAATCATAAAAATGACATTATTTTGGCTGCAAAGTTGGATGATATCAGCGATGACATGCGCTATCGCCAAGTTGTGAAATTTCCTGAATGTTTGGGAATTTTTCTGTTTCACGGCCAAACAGTTAATGTGGATCATCAAAGAAAAAGGACAGTCATGGAATGGCGAATACTTCAGAGAAACTGTGCTTAATGATGGAGTATTTCCTTTCCTCAAAGATCCTGAGAATGTGTTATCTGTTGAAGAAGTCTCATTTTTGCATGATAAGGCACCATGTTTCAAGGCTCTTCGGACACAGGAGATGCTTCGAAACAGAGTTATCGATTTCTTCTCATCAAATGAATTTCCAGGTAGCTCGCCTGACCTTAATGTGTGTGAAAACATTGGTAGTATCTTAAAGGATCGTGTTGAAGCTCGCACAGTGAACTATGATGGTAGACCAAGCCTCGACGACCTGCGAAGAGAGGTGACTGAAGTGCTCAGGGAAATGGAGTTTGAGTCTCAGCTTTTTTGTGATTTGCTTAAATCATACCCCTCAAGAATGCAGGCTGTGGTACAGGCAGATGGAGGCCACACAAAATATTAAATACTCAGAGAGAAACTTAAATAAATACCTGTTCTGAATTACTTTTGTTTTTGTCCATATCAATTTTAGTTTATACTGTAGAGGGGGGGAAGGGCTCTAATTTCGAAACACCCTGTATATGAACGCACACGCGCACACACACACATATATATAAATAAATATATATGTATACATATATCTGTGTGTGGATCAATGAAAGGTAAATGAAGATGGCTTAAGACAGATCCTTTGCCCCATCCAAGGGAGTGCAGTATGTGACAGCTTTGGATGAGCTTCTTTGGGTACTTAAGAATGACCTCAGTGAATGTGAACTTTGAAACGGTTAGCTGGAGATGAATGGAGTTTTGTAGAGGGGAGGCAGTTCATTTTAGAGAGGAGATATATATATATATATATATATATATATATATATATATATATATATATATATCATTTATATGCATAGAAATATACAAACATAGATATATTACATATAGACATTGTGGGTGTAAATAAATAATTATAAAACAAATAAGAAAAAATAAGATATATATATATATATATATATATATATATATATATATATATATATATATATATATATATATATATATATATATATATATATATATATATATATATATGTGTGTTTGTGTATGTGTGTGTGTGTGTTATATATTCATATGAATATATGCATATTTATGTATTATATATGTAATTATAATATATATATATATGTATATATATGTAATATATATATATATATATATATATATATATATATATATATATATATAAACATATACATATACATATACATACATACATAAAGTATGCACTACCACTAGAGAATAACATTTACAACAACTCAAAGAAGCAAAGCGGCTCGAGCGAAACACTTGAAGGTTGTAAGTAAGCATCAGTTTATGGCATATAATCTGATAGCTTTACTGCTGAGCTGGTAAAAATCCTTGTTTACACAGACAAACTGGCAATAAACCCTGATGATACGGTCCATTAATTGCAAGACTGAATTCACGGCCATTCTTCTTTTCTCTTTTTCCCGTGTTCATTTTTTATCGGTTATCGCTTGACATCAGTAATGTGTTGGGACTTGATTATTCGTCCTCAGGATTATCCAGTGGTTATTGCTTATCTCACAGATCTCACCCGGATCGTCATACATCCTTCATTTTGCCTCTAGAATAATTTTTTGATCTTCAAGGCTACTTTAACTTTTATTATTGTTATTTAAAAAAAAATCACGTTTCAGTTATGAGAAAAGAACCCATTAAATGAAATTAATTTCTATTTCTCGTTTTATAGATATTTCTACTTGTGAACAATTCACATAAGACCGCTTTCATTTTCAGTGTCCCCATGTGTAATGAAACTAAGTAAATTCAAGTTAATTAGCCTGATATCTTCTGCATATGCGAGAAAAATAGGTAAACTCCGTAAATATCTAAGAAAACAGCAAGTTGTTCTTAATTCCAAAGTTAATCTGAATATAACAAAAAATCAAACTATGTGGACTTTTTTAGATGTTAGCTTACCAGTCTCCTGTACAATGTTGTTATAGTTTGGCATTCATTAAAGCTAAAGTACAAGTGGGATTTTCGTTATTTGTTATTGCCAGTGAAGTTAGCTACATTCCGTAATTGAGATTTACGTGCTCCTCTCTCTCTCTCTCTCTCTCTCTCTCTCTCTCTCTCTCTCTCTCTCTCTCCACACACACACACACACACACACACACACACACACACACTTGATTTATTTCTTTCATCATTTGGGTGTTTGCTTAGAAGTGCAAAGCGTTTCCAAAGTGTGAAGAAATTTGAGAAGTTAAAAAGGCATTGTGTTTATTAACAATTACACAAGCAGTGGGCAGGTTTCAAGTCACGGTGTGCCAAATTGTCATTAAAGACAGGTTGCACTTAATCAGTTTATGAAGGTGTCACGCATAACGCATAACCAGTTATTAGGTCACAAAGAGCTTTTATCCTCATGATGTGTTATTACTGTGGTGCCGCTGGGAAAAAGTCATTTCTGGCTCTATGTTGTTACTGCAGCAATCTTGTCTCTCTCATGAGATTTAAGAGACGTAAGGACAGTCTCTTAAATACCAAAATAATGGTAAAATGTGGGTTGTTTGATAACATACACTATGCCATGTGATCAAGTTCTTCATTGATCGTTATACGTACATGTACATGCGCATAAAAAAAAAATTGAATTCCACACGTAACGCAAATTGCTATAGTTATGAAAACCTTTCAGAGGATGATATGACCTGCAACGATAATGATGAGCTATTGTAATCTGACAACACTTTTCGCTTTTAGTAATGGAGGGACATTTCAGCAATTCAATTGTTGTCATCTCCGTGCCGCTAAAAAAAATAAAAATAAAATAAAAAATGCATAAACAGGATACAAGTGTTCCCTCTCTGTTTAACGAAAGCTAGACGGGGTCATGTGGTAAGTTCTCGTTAACCTCACATTTGTAACAGGTTAACTGAAATACATTGCAAAACTGGTAAAATAAAAGTATATTGGTGATTACCCAGGGCCATATACCTATATTCAATGACAAATTATTGTTTGCTGAGAGAGAGAGAGAGAGAGAGAGAGAGAGAGAGAGAGAGAGGAGGACCATAGTGGACTCCATTTTTAACTGCATATTTAAACGTTCGGGAGATTAATGATACATACCATTCAAATAAAATTTTTGATAATGAATGATTCTAATTCATTATGGAGCCCTATACTCGATTAAAGATGTAATGAAATGGAATCGTTAAATTGTTAAAAAAACAAATTGAATGTTAAATCCAAATCAAAGCAATTTGAAAGTAATGAGATTATCGAGAAACTTAGCGTTTAAACCTTCGGGCTTCACAAGTAACTAAGAAGAATATAATGAAACACTAATAATGAAAAAAAATACTAACGTAGAACGCAGTTTTAACTAATTAAGAAATGGCATTAAAAGAACATATCATTAAAACCCGATGTGTACAGAATGTACTGAGCGCCAAAAAAAGGAGTGTAAATACAAACAAAAGTTTCCCATGGAATGGAGACCTGCGTCGTCGTCGTCGTTCGGTGGTCAGTGTGAGTGTCCACTCTTAACTAAACTGGACGTGTAGGCCCCTAATTGCCACCTCTGCTGCCACCAACTCTTAAACTCATTAACGCGACGAGTTGTTACTCTCTCTCTCTCTCTCTCTCTCTCTCTCTCTCTCTCTCTCTCTCTCTCTCTCGTCAGCTGCCGTCACTCATTTTACTCTTGCTACAACAGTACTGGTATTAGTCTGGTTTGGAGGAAATGTATATTATTATTATTATTATTATTATTATTACTACTACTACATAAGCTAGCCAGATTACTTATACTTAGTGACAAAGTAAACATTTCGTAGGTAGCTCATTCAGCAAGTCTCATTCTTGTATGATAATTTATTTGAATATAACTGTATGTCATGTCCTCTATAAATAGAATACAAAGATAAAAAACGCAGGTATAATTTCTGCAAAAAAAGAAAAAATAAAATAATTCACGAGAGTCCCTGAGGATGAAAAACTTGATTATATCGGTCTTCTTACTTCTGATTCCTATAATCTATCTTCCAAGGGGTGGGTCTGTGGTTTCCATTCGACTTGGATCCCACATTTTTTTTATTTTGATTTTTGAGTTTTTCCAAGGTTTGGCTAGATACGTTTGGGTTAATCGCTCTATTATTAGTGATCAAAAGATTCAGATGCTGAAAAATAAAAGGTCCAGATAAGATGGGCAAACGTTTAAAGAAATATTTAAGTACACGAACGTATTCTGAGAGCTGAGAAACTGTGACTTACTCTAATACGGAGAAGCACAAACGGTTTCAAATATATTTTTCGAGAGGAGACGAGAGAGAGAGAGAGAGAGAGAGAGAGAGAGAGAGAGAGAGAGAGCGAGAGAGATGCCGAGGAATGACCAGAGTCCGAAAGGAAAAGGGAACAACGAACCGCGAGGAGAAGATTGATGGAAAGCGAAACATTTCGCCACCCACAAAGATTCCCTAAGTACACCAGGTTTACTGTTTGTTGACTCAAGACGATGTTGTGTACTTTGCTGGACAACTTAAGTTGCATATTAATTGGTAATGTGTATGTTCAGCACTTACATCGGTATACAGAAGGGAAGATTAGCAAATAGATTAGTTAGTCATTCCTCTGAGAGAGAGAGAGAGAGAGAGAGAGAGAGAGAGAGAGAGAGAGAGAGAGAGAGAGAGAGAGAGAATGTGCAAAAGAATGCTTGCCTCTTCTAAGTATTTATAATTATTTATAGTTTCTATATTTGTCATTACAACAGAGAGGAGAGTTCTATATTTCTGTACTGAAGCTATATTTATTTTGATGTTGATTTTCACCAACTCATCTCTTGAAATTTTGATATTAAATCGGGAAAAGATAGAACTTGATGATAATAAATGGATTAACGATATCTCTGACCTAATAACTATTACGAACAGTCACGCTGTAAGACTCCTCAGTTTCAACGGGATTCAAATTAATAAGGAATATTTGGATTTTTTTTTTTCATCAGTTTACGTCCGAAAGCACAAACATTTCTGTACAGTATTTTGACTATGACTTTTAAGACAACTTACTCTATAGATATGGAAGATAAAAGCTCAGTGGATGATTGTAAACAGCCTACGCCTTTCCTTATTGAGTTTAATAGATCATAATAAGAGAATAATAGAGGTTTATACGAGGTCAGTGTAAAGTTTGATACATGCCACACATATCTGGCAAGACCTTTATGTATTATGTATATTTCTTATAAGTTCTTGTAAATTTACACAATATGTACATTTTCAAAATAAAAGTAATTCTAAACTGCTCTGGGACCATTCTTTTTTCACATAGAACGTTAATTGAAATATACATTAGCTTTCTTACATACATACATACATACATACATACATACTTACATAACAAAACTTCTATACGTATGCAAGGAACGTCAGATCTCAGAGCAAGCACACACTTTCGGCATCTCAGTTTTCCCAGAAAGCAAATGGCGTCACCAAAGGCACCGTCGATTTTCTGAAACCAGTTTTCACAGTGGGTCAATTAACAGTCGTCGCTCTCACTTCTCACTGGGTGTGAAACCACTAATGTCATTCCAGCGATGAGATTTTATGACGATATCAGTGATTCTGTTTCCAAGTTTTCAAATTAAGATACTGGAAATTATTTTCTGCAGGGACCTTAAGTTAGTTTGTTCGAGATAAATATTGCTTTGACATTTATTTCTTCGCGGAACAGTTCAGTTTTAGTGGTTCAAAAATCAATGAAGAAATAACAATTACTAAAACTTCAGTCAACAGAAAATCCTCACTTTACTAAAAATGGTTAAATTTAAGAGGGATTCAGTTTGGATAAGTGTATAGAAATCTACCGTGTTTAGAAAAAATTGAGAAAGACAATCATCAAGTTTTAGGAGAGGAAACTACAAAAATCTATAATCAAATATAAACGAGAAAAACAGAAGACGCTCCATTATTCGAAAGAATCCATCTTTTATCAGTAAATATAAGAAAAATCCACAATATCACGTGTACGAGCAGAAGCCAGCTAATAACATTTCATGGTAACAGTTAGAATAATGTTATCAAAATAAGTAGATGGATAGCTCGTATTAATCGTGTATCAGTAGTTGCTAAGTATCAAAGCTTACTTTATAATTCTCACTGTAGGTGATAGCTTACGCTAACATTAAAGTATGAGGTGACATATTGTAATGAACTTTGCCATGTAAATTTAAAGACTGGTAGCAAGAGTGCACGGCAAGAGATTATAGCATTCTGAGAAGTTTTTTTTTTTTTTTTTTTTTTTTTTTTCAAAGACCATGCACTCAAACTTTAATTTAAAATAAGAGTAATTATCAGTTATGAGCCAGAATGGGTTTTATCGTCCAAATTTTTGGAGACGAATTTCCTTGCAATATCTGTGCGCGTAGCCGTCTTAATTTCTGCATATAAACATTAAGAAGTCTGTCTTTAGAAACTAGTTGGGTCCTTGTCTTTATACCTCGAAGTCAGCAAGGCAAATCGCGCAATAAGAACAAGGTGTGATTTGACCTCCAGCTTACTTAGGACGCGTGCAAGATTTTCCCCTCACGCATAAGTTGTAAACATTATATTCCTAACTTAACGTGAAGTGGTTTTCGTAATTAATACTCATACTTAATACTACTCATACTAACAAGGAGGATCAAATAAAAAGGACACAAATTAAACACGTTCATATATTCTCAGTTATAAGTGGAAACGAAATAACTCAACAGAAACAGCCTAAATTCAGTACGCTACGCCATATAAATTAAAACGTGCTAAAATTTACGGTCAAATAGACGCTCCTCCATAGACCTTTCCTACCACCACCCCAACCTACAACATCAACAACACAGTTTGTAGGCTTATTTCCCGAGTAAACGTAAATATGAGCAAAGCTTAAAAACTTCCATTAAGCTTTTCCCTTCCGTATTTCGTCAAAAAATATTTCTGAAGTCCTTAAAATACAGGAGGAATACTCGACAGTTAACAAGGAAGATGTGGCATGGCCAATCCAGCCTGGAAAAGAACACTGCTCAGTTTGTAAAAGCCATTCCATGGGTAAAGCTGATTACATGAACATAGTCCACCCTTGTCACAGGAGCCCTAGCTTCCTCTTCCCCCAATATCCTCCCTCCCCAGCACCCCCACCCCCCCACCAAATAAAATAAATTTAAGAGCTGATACCTCCAGATTATTTTCTTTTATGAAAATTTTATACATTATCATTTATCAAGATAAACTTCCAAATCTCGTAAAATAGAGAGATCTCGCTATTATTCCATAAGCAATTTAAAAAAAAAGCGTAAATGTTTTACCTTGCATTATTTTAACTTAACTTATTACATTTGAATAACAGACTTTGTAAACAAAAGACAGTTCAGTAGTAACGAATAAGTAAATTGGTGCATAAATTGACTGAGAATATCATAAGATGCATAAAAGCTAACAATGAACTTGGGAAAAATCTCTTATAAGTATCTGATATAAACCCAAGACTGTAAAGTTCGAAGAAGCAAAATGCCAGATTAACTAACTATATGAATGACATAACCTAGGGATAATACTTAATATTAAATTAAGATGCTCGACCAAATAGATATGTGATGATACAAAAATATGTATTAAAACAAAATTGTACACAGTCGTTTTTCCTCGTAATCTCAATCAACTGTTTCACTTGTATGTATAATGCGGGATCTTTCCTCAACAGCTTTCAAGGAAAATGCCGAACTGTCTGAACCCAAAATCTATGTCCCATAGATAAGGAACTGTATGTGTGTGGAAGCTGGGAAGCTGTTATATATTTTATACTTAATCGTACTACGACCTTGTAATGAACAGTAAAGATATTGTATTTACAAATGTTATTCAGAGACATTCATCTTAAGAGCTCAAAATAAGCATATACATGTTTTCATAACTAATAAGAAGATCTCAAAACAACTAAATAATAATAATAATAATAATAATAATAATAATAATAAAATAATAATAATAATAATAATAATAATAATAATAATAATAATAATAATAATAATATAATATATACATACATACATACTGGAAGAAGACCTTCATTAATACAGGTTTTATTGAAAATAATAGCTATTGTCAGTAAAAAGAAGAATAGAGAAACTTCTATACAAATTAAACGCGGCCGAAATAACCATTATTTTCAATAAAACCTCCAATATAATAATAATAATAATAATGATAATAATAATAATAATATAATAATAATAATAATAATAATAATAATAATGAATAATGATAATAATAATAATAAACGCAGCATAGATCAGAAAACCAGGAAACATATGACAATACACAAAGCACTACACCCAAGAGCAAATACGGACAGACTATACATAACACGAAAGGAAGGAGGGAGAGGACTACTAAGTATAGAGGACTGCGTTAACACCGAGAACAGAGCACTGGGGCAATATCTGAAAACCAGTGAAGACGAGTGGCTAAAGAGTGCATGGGAAGAAGGACTAATAAAAGTAGACGAAGACCCAGAAATATACAGAGACAGGAGAAAGACAGACAGAACAGAGGACTGGCACAACAAACCAATGCACGGACAATACATGAGACAGACTAAAGAGCTAGCCAGCGATGACACATGCAATGGCTACAGAGGGGAGAGCTAAAGAAGGAAACTGAAGGAATGATAACAGCGGCACAAGATCAGGCCCTAAGAACCAGATATGTTCAAAGAACGATAGATGGAAATAACATCTCTCCCATATGTAGGAAGTGCAATACGAAAAATGAAACCATAAACCACATAGCAAGCGAATGCCCGGCACTTGCACAGAACCAGTACAAAAAGAGGCATGATTCAGTGGCAAAAGCCCTCCACTGGAGCCTGTGCAAGAAACATCAGCTACCTTGCAGTAATAAGTGGTACGAGCACCAACCTGAAGGTAGTGATAGAAAACGATCAGGCAAAGATCCTCTGGGACTATGTATCAGAACGGATAGGGTGATACGTGCAAACAGACAGACGTGACGTTGATTGACAAAGTCAAGAAGAAAGTATCACTCATTGATGTCGCAATACCATGGGACACCAGAGTTGAAGAGAAAGAGATGGAAAAAATGGATAAGTATCAAGATCTGAAAATAGAAATAAGAAGGATATGGGATATGCCAGTGGAAATCGTACCCATAATCATAGGAGCACTAGGCACGATCCCAAGATCCCTGAAAAGGAATCTAGAAAAACTAGAGGCTGAAGTAGCTCCAGGACTCATGCAGAAAGAGTTGTTCAGCCTAGAAACGGCACACATAGTAAGAAAAGTGATGGACTCCTAAGGAGGCAGGATGCAACCCGGAACCCCACACTATACATACCACCCAGTCTAATTGGAGGACTGTGATAGAGCAAAAAAAAAAAAAAAAAAAAAAAAAAAAAATAATAATAATAATAATTTTGGTTCGTAAAATCTCTCTATCACGAGAGTTCATAAAATGTTCTAAAGAGTCCACAATAATGTAATTGTTAAAAACTCGCGTAAAACTTCATAAAAGCTTTCGATCCCTTCATATTCATTATCCTTTTTATTATTATTTTCTACCACTGGTAATTTATAAATTTTGTTGCTGTAATTGCTTGCAGATAATGTTTTTCGCCATGAGAAGACCAGGAATCCATTGCAAGTTTTCATATATGGACGCCATTTTTACTAAAAAAAGAAAAAAAAGAAAAAAAAATCGTCAAAAAGTAACAATGGCAAGAAAGTATTCTCATAGCTAACCATTTCTTTCCATTACTCTTACCTTTTATTGGTGTTCTACACTTGTTATACACCTGTCCGCTATCTGAGGCGATCTTACCAGGCGACGTTCTAACACCATCTTACCTGGTCAACATTCTTTAACGCGAGCCAACAAGCGATGAATAACTATTGCATAATAAATATCGAATGCATAATGAACAAGAGCGCCCACTTCTACTGAGCGTTGATATTCAACTTAGCGGTTGGGCACTTGTTGTAACTCAGAAATGAGAACATTAACATACGGATCAATCACGCGCGTGCGGCGTTGTCCTCAAGAGGATGATCCTACAAGGAGCAAGTTTGAGTCCTTATCCACCCAAAGATCATCCCACTGTTTATTTCCCTTGCACAATTATCGCATGCAATTCGTTCAGGGGATTTGTTAGTCGGCATATCAAGGGTCCAGATCTTAAGGTCTTTTGGAGGAGCGGCAGCATCCTGTTGATCTGTGTGTGGGAATGTGCAACAAAACCCACTCATTAGCATATTCAAATAAGCATAGAGCACCTAAGTGAAGGTAAGAGGTGAAGCGATGCGATGTGATACATTGATACATTTGCCTTCATTTTCTTCTTGCATGGTAGAAATGGCCATATTCATCGTGAAGTCTCGACTGGGCACGGAGTAAATCATTTATTTTTCGCATTGCCTGCATGCCCCGGAGGGAATACAATGCGAAAGGTTTTGGACTAGTGAGGTTCGAAGGCCAACGAGGAAACGAAAATGGGATGCGAGAAAAAGGGCAGACTTCGCCAAACTACCTCTCCCCGGTCTCCTCCCCCTCCCTCTCCTCTTCTTCTTCTCCCTCAAGTCCTCCCTCCATCGAGAAGGATTCCACTTCCCTCAACCAGCAATTATCCCTTCCCGCGTACCAATTACCTTTATTTGAACAAGTTGTCGGAGTTTTCTATTGTGCTAATTAGATTACTTTTTAATTATGGCTTTACTCCATTCTCGCTATTTTAATTGCTACGGCCGTGACGGTAAGATCCATCAATAACACTACCCCTCGTTTTCGTCGGACTGAGTTCCACTACTCGGTGATTATGGGACCACGAGAGAAATAAAGAATTGGTAGTCGTATTTGTTTATGGTAGCCGGTGATTTTACTCAGATGAAAAACGTTTGTCGCTGTCGAACAATCGATCTGTGGTATGTCTTGATCCTAATGGCTCCCTTCCCTCTTTTACCAATAAACCACTTGTACATTTCTTTAATTGCTGGCAAGAACAAAAACGTCATTTCTTTATATAGCCAAGACAAATTATGGGGATTCTTTTACTCCAAGCCTCTGTTTGTCTGTAGAAAGTTTCTTCTATATCATCACTAGGCTCTCTACAGTCACAAGTAAAAGGTATGCTAGATTTGGTCCTCTGAGTCCTACACAACAGCGAACTATTGTAATTTTCTTTCAATAATGTTTTTCGCTGAAATTTTATAGTAAATGGAATGATGTGGCTTTAATTTTTATTGTTAAGGAGAGACAGCGGTTCTCAGTGTCTGAAATCCTTTGGCTAGCGAGCACTCTATCTAAACTGAGGATCACCAGTGCCCACTTACTCTCATCAAACGGTTGATTTTTGGGGTACGCCAGTTGACGAGTTTCAGAGTTTAAGAGGTCGTGGATTAAACTGCCCTACCCCGGGAATTTCGACACGGTAATTGCGTGAGAGAAACATGAAGGCATGCCACTGTCGATGACCAGGAAACGGTGCACAGTCAATTACAGTTTTAAAAAATGAATAGCAGTAGTCTTCGGGGAATAGGTAGAGTGCTCTTAGAACAAACGATAATCAGAATTTAATAGTCAAGAACACCGCACAAAGAGGAGGATGTTATTAAGGATATCAATCAGGAGAAGCGAGAAGATATCGTAATACCTATCCTTTAACGCATAGGAGGCTCAGGCTCTGTGAACAGGCAGACACGAGATTAGACGGATGGGGGAAATATAAAAAAGAAAAGATATAAGAATTAACAGAATTTGTCATATCATGCATACAGAGTAATTACTAACACTAAATTTTGGAATGCTATAAAGCGCATAATATCCACTTTATACAAAAATGAACATAAAAGTAAGTAAAAATAGCTAAAAGTGAGTGGATACTGGACGTCCTGAAATGAAATGTAGGTCCTTTTTATTGTCACATGAATCAAAGGTGACTCCTAACGAAAGCCTTGTGGATCGTATTCAATCCGAATCATAAAGTGATAAATCAGATTCACGGAAAGAATTCACCAATTTTACATCGGCATTTCCTACAAGACAGACGAAACTACTATAATAGGCCTTATAAAAAAACTATAAATAAAACGCCTTGATAAAAAAAGTCGGTCGTAAATTCTTTGTAATAAATTTTCCCAGGGGTGACCTTAATAACAGGTCTCTGGCGATTCTTTTCATCATTAGGTCATATATTACGTCACTAATTAGGTCATTGTTGGACCCTGTGTTTACCTTGTTGGCTCCTTAGCTGCTCCTTTAGGAAACAAAGGAGGACAACGAGGCGCACCGACGGGCCTTTTAACTTATGCATATTATTATATATTTCAGCCGTGGCCAGCCGCTTAGCCTTCCATAAGACCTCGGCGTTAAATGATTTAATTGCCAGTCTCAGACCGTGATTTTTTTCGTTCGCATGACTAACACAAGATTTACCTAACTATAATTATACGGTAATCCTCTCCTTTTCATGGATTGAAATATCTAATGTGCTGAATGTTTCCTGATAATCAATTATACAGACTTCTGGAGATTTAGAACCAGAACTGAAGCGTAATCTGCATAAAGGAAGATTACGTTACAAAAGAAAAAAACTTACAGTCGCTGAGGATACGGAGCTTATCCACTTAACCAAACAGTTCTCGTCTCTATCCACCATTTATCAAAAGAAAATAATCGACATTTGGGAGCTAACTGCAGTATAAAATCTAAGTCAGATCTGTGAACATCGATAAAATTGATTTCTACGAAGTGCTCGAGACCCTTCAAAAACTTCAATAATAAAACTTAAGCCCAAACTTGTGGTTGTTTCTTTAATTCTGAAGGCTTTAATCTTTATTCGTTCCACAGTCACTAATTTTTTAACCATTGCACTCAGCCACTTCAAAATTGGTTGGGAAATCTCCAATGATGCAAGAGATTGAAATGTACTAAATACTGCTTCAGGAGTCTTTCAGTTGTAAACACAAGGGGTGTTACTGCATCTACATATTCGCTGTGCTAAAGAGAGAGAGATAATTATCTCAAATTGATAAATCAAGAGACGTGTTCATATCACATTTCACGTTATCATTTCATTTCTAAAATAAAACAGCGCTATAGCAGAGAATAGCAACTATAAAAGAAAATAAACAAATGAGCTTCCATTTAGCTAGTACGCGAAAACTTGAACCAAACATACGAAGCATGGATGAATAGACATTCAGTGAAAATGTTTTGTGGTAATAATTACAATAATTGCATCAGTTGCAGTAAAGTAGATATTTTTTCATCGTCATCATAAACAACAGCATATGTATCTTACGTAAACAGTTGTTCTTAGGTTAACAATGATACTTGCTTTGCAGCTATACTCTTAAAACTGCAACACAAAAAGTAAAAGGGATAATCAAACAAATATGTGAAAAAGAAAGAAAAGAAAGAGCGAAAACCGGCTAAAAGGACCACTTTTGGCGCAGCACGAAAACAGCTCTTAAAAAAGCTCCAACCCTCGAAATAACGTAAGGCTGAAGAGGTAACCGACCACACTTCCATTCTTCCGATTTAAAGATTTGACAGGGCTGTAATTTGGATGTCAGTACGAGTACCTTTGGTACTTGCCTTAATGATCGCACATGAATATTTATATAGGGTATGATCTCTCTCTCTCTCTCTCTCTCTCTCTCTCTCTCTCTCTCTCTCTCTCTTGTTTGTGTTTGTGGTGTGTGTGTGTGTGCACAATTGTACTTTTGTCTGTGATAGATATTATGAATTTACTTACATTACATATTTAATGCAGGAGTAGAGATGAGATGTCAGGACGAATACATATACATATTTGTAGACATGCAATAGTGTGCAAGATTGCTACCATATATTGATTTAACATATTAATATTTTCGTGAGCATACAAGCTACATATAGTTTAGAAATATACAAATATGTGCTTGATTTTATTGTTGTATGAACGGACCCTGTTTTTTATAATCATTTTCACCATCCTTTGTATAAAGTCAACTAGGTTTCATGATTACCAGTGCATAAAAAAAAACCACCAAACCATAAACCTCATTTTGTTTTAACCTACGACCTTGGTGGTGAAATCATAAACAAAAGATCAACCTCTTTATCTATATCCACTCAGCAGAAAGTGACGATAACAGCGGGTAAAATAATAAAGTAAATAAGGACCTTGTGAATGAATTAATGATAGAAATCTTCAAACGTTTTTTAATCTGGCCAGGGCTAGAAAAATGGCGTAGAGATGCCAATTCAATTGCCCTTAGCTTAAAAAAAAACAAAAAACCGCAAACAGTTCGCGTCGAGATCAGTAATCGATTAGGCAAAGATTGCTATCTGAAGAAGCATTGAAATCCCTTGCATTTCCTTTGGGCGGGAATATGAAATTTATTCCTGTTCAAGAAATATCTGAACTTTACTCTCTACTGAAAGTATCGAGCAGTGATATTTAGTATTCTAAAGGACTGCCTTATTACTTAATTTCTCCCTTAATTATGAAAACCGTACTAAAGGAAGGAACAGCCTCTGCCAATTGCACAGACACATATTGTAGAAAAGTTATACTGATTGTGTTCGAGTAAAATCTTATCTATCGTTCCATGCTAATAAAAACTAAAATAATGAACTAGGCCCTTTATGCTTTCTTAAGGAAAATGATGGGATTGTTTGAAAAATATAGAATTTACCAGTCTTAAAAAAAGGAGTTCACTTATGAGTCAATAAAACTCACTTTCTAAGAGCAGAACACTCATCGCCGATTTGATCGTGTATTACAATCATCTGGCTGTGAAAATTATGCATACTGCATATGTAGGGGTTTAGATTTACTAGTTTATAACTTTACGGTTTTATGTAGATTTTGTCAACATGCCGAAAAAAACTGATGACAGTAAAAAAGCGCAAATAAAATTCATGATAGTGTGTGACACAACCGCATTCAGTACAGGCGATATAGACATCTACGGCGTTACGTTGGGAATGCACATATCAGCATATAATCTTCACCGAAACAAAAATTGCTGAAGGTGAAGCCTGATTCATACCACGTAACTTGAATTGGTGAAGGCTTTACGTAATGAGAAGATCCACAGAGCAATGCCAAAAGGCGACCGTCCAATAAACGTAAAAAATAACCAAGTCATTGGTGAGACGGCACTATTTCACTTCCACTCATCATTAAGATGAACAGCGAGGGCGTTCACAATGGTATGGCAGCTATGCTTTTCATTCTTGCTAGGACTCGGAGAATTTTTCACGTGATATAGTATGAATTTCTACACTTACATAGCAGGGATAGGAAGGAAACTAGCCCTAAGGTCATTCAGAAGTATTGAGTCTTGTGAGATCTGGACCCAGTATGCACGCTAAGTCCTCCTCATATAAAATGTGCAATTGTATTATACTTCTGTTCTTTGTTGTCTCTTAAAGCTAAACACAATACTACCCGCGTTACCGGAGTAGCCTAAGTGTAAGACACCTATACACGTTGCGACAATTACTTTTGGGAAGGAATACCTGTGGAACCACATTTCTTATCGTTTTGGAACACCAATATCTATCAAACCTGTTGTAGCGTTATAAGCTATTCACAATAATGATGCCAGGAAGAAAACCTGATCCCAGATTATAACTTTTATCGTTATCACCTGAATTACGTTTTCCCAGAGTGAAAAGGTTGACCCTTATTCACGTTATCACTGCTCAGTTGTATTACAAATAGGCAACAATTCCATCCCCAGTTAAAAATGACTAAAATAGCAATAGCAATTGATAGTTACCAGTAATCGGGGCCTGGTAGGGCAGATGCAAGCAATGGTACACTCATATATGCTTTAGCACCTGGGAGAGAGAGAGAGAGAGAGAGAGAGAGAGAGAGAGAGAGAGAGAGAGAGAGAGAGAAATGGGATCAAAGAGACAAGCATCTGCACGTGACTGACATCCATCCATCTGACATCTATAACTTAACCTCCGCAGAGGAACTGCAGAACCAATCGACTGGTCGAAGGACAGACGATCGTCACGCCTAAAATGCATCACTTATATTTATTGCAAGCAATGTGGCACTTAAAAGGCAATTTGCGCAGACACCCGGCTGCATGACCCTGCAATTCAGAAGTGCCCTAAACGATTTTTTTTTTTTACCTTCGCTAATGGATCTCCTTTGATCGACAGATTTCGTCAATTGCTTTTAAATAACAGAGACACGACACACCTTTTAGTCGGTTGGTGGCGGGGGATGTGGAACAGGGAGAAGGGGGAGTGGGAGCCAAGGGGGGGGGGGGAGAAGCATTTGCTGAGTGAGGTGTAGGCGGGTGAGGGGCGGAAGTAGAGCGGATTGTGTGTGGCGGGTGGAACGTGGGCGTAGAGAGGCAGACGCCGGAAGAGGACAGGTGGCCGGCATCCTACCAGGCCAGCATCCTGAGAGAGAGAGAGAGAGAGAGAGAGAGAGAGAGAGAGAGAGAGAGAGAGAGAGAGAGAGAGAAAAAATGCTTAAAAAATTAGTAAGAGACCTATTGTTAACAAACTTCCTATAAAGGAGTGAAGTGTCAGATATTCGCAAAATAATGTTAAAAGAAGACGAAAATGATATCCAGATGGATGACTTAAGTTGACTGAGATAGAACCAAAAGTAAGAATATTTAATAATAAAAAACGCAAAACTAGATCAATCCTGTAGGTGATATTGTAAATTTTCATACCATTATTCAAGGCAAAAAAAAAAAAAAAAAAAAAAAAAAAAAAAAAAAAAAAAAAAAAAAAAAAGTTACTTCATTGATCTTCATACGATACAAATAGTCCATATTTAGAGAGGTCAAAATATATTCAATAACGCATTCAAACACGAATGTGTATATACAAAATACAGTTGATTTTATATATATAAAATGTCCAATACTTCAAATTTAAAAGAAATTTAACTGCAATTACAATGAAACCAAACAAATTGTATATGGCAAGTAAAAGAAAAGTAAAGGAATTATAATGGTTAGATCTTTACAAGGTAATCAAGTGGAAAAAAGCTATCTTAAACCAAAAAGTAAAAGGGAAGAATCCATTCGTAAAAGCGAATTAGAATCAACAGAAAGGAACAAGAACCATAGAAGAAAGTTGTGAGGAACGTCTAATTATAAACCATAAACAACAAATAGCAATAAAATTGAGAACGTTTTCCCAAAAGGAAGATCAGTAATATACAGGCCAGAATCAGTAAAATGAAAACTGAATCACATTTCTCTCTCTCTCTCTCTCTCTCTCTCTCTCTCTCTCTCTCTCTCTCTCTCTCTCTCTCTCTCTCTCTCTCTCTCTCTCTCTCTCTTTTGAATGTTATACAAAACAAAATGATAGGCATGACAAACTAAAAAATTAAGCTAACCAATAAAAAATAGTATAGGTCCCCTTAGGGCTAATAGAGGAAACCTGGTGAACTCAGACTTAGAAAAAGCAGAGTTATTGAATAAGTTTTTTACTAGTTTTCACAATTGAGGACACTACCTCAATACCGGAACCAGCTATTAAATATGAAGGGGCAGAACCGTTGGACAAAATAATATTTACAGAAGAGGACATTAAAAACAAAATAAACAAACTCAACAAGTTCAAATCTCTTGGCCCGGATAGGATTCATCCAAGAGAAATTAAAGAGCTAAAAGAGGAGATAGTTCCTTACCTATATAAACTCTTCGGAAAAGTGGAGAACAACGAAAGACACCAAAAGGATGGATGTGCCCCCAGTTTACAAAAACAGACCGGACAGAAGAGCCGCGAAATTATAGACCGATCTCTTTAGAGTCAGTAGTTTGTAAGATTTTTGAGTCCATAATTGCAGATCAAATTGTGGATCACATTGACAGAAACAACTTGTTGTTAAACAGCCAACACGATTTCAGACAAAACAAATCCTGCCTATCAAACCTCTTAGAGTTTTTCATAACATGCTTGGTATTTACGACAGTAGTAGAGCAATAGATATACTCTACTTAAATTTCCAAAAGGCCTTTGACGAAGTTCCACACAAGAAACTAATGACAAAAGTTAGAGCTTCAGGAATTGTAGGAGAAATAGCGGACTGGATCAAAGACTGGCTGACTTATAGAAAACAGAATTGTAATAAATGGTGAAGAATCAGAATGGGCGATGTGACAAGCGAGTTCCTCAGGGTTATGTCGTTGGCCCTCTTTTGTTTCTGATTTACATTAATGCCATTGATGCAGGATCAGACCCAGATACAGTAGAAAGCTTAAGAAATTATCTAAATAAAATTGGAAAGTGATCAGAAAGATGGCAAATGCCTTTTAACTTGAATAAGTATAGTTACAAATAGGAACAAACAACCCTCACTCCAACTGCATACTGCTTGGGAATAACATAAATAGTGTAGAATAAGAAGAGTACCTTAAGAGTGATTATTACCAAGGACTTAAAACCCACAAAACAGTGCACAAAAACTGAAAAGAAGGCACAGAAACTAGTGGGATACATAAGGAGGCAGTTCAAATACAGAAACAAGGAAACTGTTGCAGCTCTACACATCAATGGTTAGACCTCATCTTGTTAGACCTCATCAGTTTTGGTCACCAACACTAAGAAAGGGCATAAATAGATTAGAAGGGGCATAAGCAAGAGCCACAAAGTTAATTCCATCCATCAGGCAAATAGGTTACCAAAGACGACTAGAGAGCCTGAACATGTATGGCTTAGAAACACGACGACTGTGAGGACAACAAATAGAAAAATTCAAAATACTGTAAGGCATAACAAAAGTAGACAGTAACTTATTTACGTTAAAC
Source organism: Macrobrachium nipponense (assembly GCF_015104395.2). Taxonomy (NCBI): domain Eukaryota; kingdom Metazoa; phylum Arthropoda; class Malacostraca; order Decapoda; family Palaemonidae; genus Macrobrachium; species Macrobrachium nipponense. The sequence goes on along the minus strand of NC_087213.1, from coordinate 79,990,837 downwards.
GAAAACCAGATAAGAAATAATAGATGCAAACTAGAATTAAAGAGATACAACACATCCCATTCTAGGAAGTTCTTTACATGCAAGATATGTGACACGTGGCTTGTAAACAACAACAGTGTGGAAGAGTTTGAAAGAAAGCTAGGCAAAATCATTAGAACACTGTGAATAAACAGTAAAACCTGCTTCAAGAGATAAGTGAGCACACGATGTCTCCTCGAATGGATTAATTAGTCTTTGAGACATCCCAATCCTTGTAACTCTCTCTCTCTCTCTCTCTCTCTCTCTCTCTCTCTCTCTCTCTCTCTCTCTCTCTCTCATTTGAATGCATGCCAAAACAAACAAAATGAAAGAAACTCTCTCTCTCTCTCTCTCTCTCTCTCTCTCTCTCTCTCTCTCTCTCTCTCATTAGAATGTATGTCAAAACGAAATAAAATAAAGCAAACACTCTCTCTCTCTCTCTCTCTCTCTCTCTCTCTCTCTCTCTCTCTCTCTTAGAATGTATGTCAAAACGAAATAAAATAAAGCAAACAAAATCTCTCTCTCTCTCTCTCTCTCTCTCTCTCTCTCTCTCTCTCTCTCTCATTAGAATGCATGTCAAAATGAAATGAAATAAAGCAAACAATCTCTCTCTCTCTCTCTCTCTCTCTCTCTCTCTCTCTCTCTCTCTCTCTCTCTCTCTCTCTCTCCTGCTTTCTCCCTCTCTCTGTCTCTCAGAAGTAAGGCAACAAATGAGCGACAAATGAAAGTCTTCCCCTCAGATGCAACCCAGAATCAACAAGTGGCAAACAGCGAGAGCAAGCAAAAAACCGCAACGGAAACATGTTACCAGGAAGTGTGTCTTTGGCAGCGTTGATAAGCGTATGTATATTGCAATTTGAGCGATGCGGTCACGCGTTGTCATATATTTCACGAATGACCCCAATTCCAGGAATATTTTCAAGGTCGATTCTTTGTAAAAGCAAGCATTGCTCAATGAGCTGTGACGAATTCCGTTGGAAGGCTTGTATGTCAATGTAATAAATTCAACATGCGAATCAGTTACGTCATTTTATATTATGTATATACATACATACATACATACATACATACATACATACATACATACATACATACTACATACTACATACTATATATATATATATATATATATATATATATATATATTATATATATATATATATATATATATATATATATATATATATATAAAATTTCATACGATTTTGTTAAGTGCATTACTGAAGAAAGGACGGAAAGAATACAACAGCTAAAATGATGTTCATGGTCTGCACATTCCGCAAATAGTACAAATGGGCGAAACCACTACTTGCGTTGAGGGGGGGTGTGATTGGAAGAGGGTGGATCTCGTGGATCTGCAATGAGAATACACTGAATTTACAAATCCCAGGAAGGTACACAAAAATACTTCCAAGTAATAACGTTGAATTCGTCCACGCTTCAATGAGCAAAAGATGTTGGATGGTATTTGATGACAGAAAAAAATAATCAGCATGACTGCATTTGCTTTACGTTTGATTAGGTAACTGGATCACATCGGGCTACCATCTGAGTAATTAATGTTCACAAACCTTGAAGCGTGGCGTAGCCTCCATACCTTTGCTCTTCTCAGTCATTAGTGAAAGTTGTCTGAAGTAAGTATGTCCACCGTATCGTCCTTTCATTTTTAGCCCTTTTCATTTTTACCTTTTTTTTTCTTTTTACTCACTGGTTATGATATCCTGGTATTTTACTTTCTTATTATTTATTTTACTTTTTTCGCACATGTAGTCGGTTTTGAATCATTTAATGTGCCATGCAAAGGAACGTTCAAATGAAATAATAGGAAACGAACGTAATTCATCCTAAGTATTTTGCAAAATAGGGATTAGTTGCCCAATGTCAAAGTACACACATACGACACAGACGATGTATATATATATATATATATATAATATATATATATATATATATATATATATATATATATATATATATGCACATACATAATACTATATGTATGCATCCCTCTACATATGTATATATATATATATATATATATATATATATATATATAATATATATATACATATATATATATATATATATATATATATATATATATATATATATATATATATGCATGTTACTAAAGGGAAGCTAAAACTTATTTTCCATTGGATCTTCAAAATGCTGTTTCAAGAAAAAGTAAATCAAAGTCCTTTTAGTCATTTCGTAAGAGCCCGTTGCTCCTGATCGTGAAATAACACACAGTGGCAGGATAAGCATGTTCCCACAATGAAAACAATGATGGAAAATCTTAATCAAGACAGCTACAAACAATGATGCTTTAATAATTTCTTTGCCAGTCAACTGGATTAACAAACAACCACCAACAAGCGATCAGTTCTTGAATTTACGTCTGTAAGGAAGATGAGACACGTATAAAGCATTAATTTAATTGATGGACTCTATTTGGATTTTTTTACATTCGAGCAATTCATAGGAGTTTTTTTTAAGTATCATGAACTAGTGTAAATGCAATAGGATTTATTGTGGACCACGCTTGCATACTGTCATTGGCTTCTAATACACTCTTAATAATAATAATAGTAATAATAATAGTAATAGTAATAGTAATAGTAATAGTAATAGTAATAGTAATAGTAATAATAATAATAATAATAATAATAATAATAATAATAATAATAATAATAATAATAATAATAATATTTCAGACCTACAAATTTCAAAAGCAATAACGAAAAAGAAACAAAAGATGATGAAAATATTTACAATTAAACTTCTACTGATAAGTGGCATTTCTGTATTTTATAAGAATTTAACACAGAAAAATACCGACTCATTAAAATAAGAGTGAGTTTGACCTGAGAGCACATCCAAACATATCCTCGCAACGAAGTTCTTCGGACCTTAACGAAACCAGCCCTAGTAAGGTAGACAGGTATTAAAGCATGTTATGCTCCCACCTCCAAAATCAGTGTAGTGCAGTAACTATCGCTGTCTCTTACCTGGAGAGAGAGAGAGAGAGAGAGAGAGAGAGAGAGAGAGAGAGAGAGAGAGAGAGAGAGAGAGAGAGAGAGAAATTATTGGAATAATGAAGTATTAAACTGTCAAACGAAGGTAAGCATGCTAGTAGAAATGGATTATAAATCCATTTTTTTACTGGGCATTCCACAACATCAAGCAAACATTAAAGTTCATTTACGTCTACAGAATATCCAGAACTGTATATATGGGTCATAAAATGAGGAGAATTTTAGAAGAGGTCACCTTAATCTTTCAACGTACCTAAGTCATATATTTAATGGGATTCTCATCATCACTGACATTTGAAACTTGAAGGACAAAATTGTTCCCAACTTCTTTTTAATCTCATTCATCTAATTTTAAAATGTAGTTTTAATCAGATTCGTCAGACTTTTCCGGTATTCTGTTGAACATTTTAAGAAAAATCTTTCTAGTTGCTTTTTAAGCAAACAAACCATATAGTACTGACTTCAGAAGTTACATCAGAAATACAATTCACAATTCGGTTATCTTACATTGCTTTAAACAGAACCTTGCTGAAGAAAATCCATCCCCCTGATCAGTATAATAATAATAATAATAATAATAATAATAAATAATAATAATAATAATAATAATAATAATAATAATAGTCATCATCATCATCATCATCATCATTATTTTGAGGTGAAACAAGGGCTAAAAAGAAAACTAGCTTTTGTGGTCTACGAATCTCCGTTAGGAGAGTGAGCCCGAAAGAGCCGTGGTCGCTGATTTGAGTGTCACCATTTCCCGGTAGTCCTGCCGGTTATTGTCTCCGGACACTTGTCGCTGACAAATGTCAGTAACAATTGTTACCAGTTCTGTTATGTGACGAACTGGACATTCACTAACGGAATCGCGTTACTGAATGTCATCCATGGCTGTAGCACGGCTTCCTTCTCTGATAATACTGTGGCACCTATTAACAGCGTGTGTATCCACAATTTAGTGAATCATGACTTTATATTAATATATATATATATATATATATATAATATATATAGATGCTGTTTGTGTGCTGTGGTTGTGTGTTTGGGATTTGTAGGAGGTGGGTGCATGGCATTTGGTGTATATATATATATAATATATATATGTATATATATATATATATATAAATATATATAGTTTTGTGGTAGTGTGTGTTTGTGTGTGTGTGTGTGTTTTGCGTGTGTGTGCGTGCGTGTGTGTGTGTGTGTGTGTATGTTCCAGCATAACTCTGAAACGCATTGCGCAATTTCTACTGAACTTGGTATACATACGACTTACCATCTGGGAAAGAATACTGTGGGGGTAAAACATCACTAGCACCAGATGGGGTGTGGATGGGAAGAGGGTGAAATGTAAAAGTAACAGAAAACGACAGATATTACTGTCTAATCCATAGCTTTTTTTTGAGGTCGCTGAAATGAATAGTGACACTCCTAAGTCCAAGTTCAACCCTAATAGGAGAGGGAGCGGGGAGTTGATAATGGGTGGGAAGGGGGGCGGCATATAAAAATAATCGAAAACGACAGAATATTAGTGCCTAATCCATACTTTTCAAAGCTGCTGAGATGAATAGATACACTCCCAGTGTCCTTAAGTACAAGTTCAAGCCTGATAGGAATGGAGGTGAGAAGGGATGGGAAGGAAATGACATGTAAGATAACCGAAATGACAGATATTAATGACTAATCCATAATTTTTGAGGTTGCTGAGATAAATAGTGACACTTCCGATGGCTGTAAGTCTAAGTTCAGCACCATTAGGAGAGGGTGAGAAGCAGGTGGGATGGGGGTGACATATAAAAATAACTGAAAACAACAGATATTAGTGTCTAATTTATAGTTTTCGAAGTCACTGTAATAAATAGACACACCCCCGATGCCCTTTAAGTCCAACTTCAGCCCCGATAGGAATGGGGGTGAGAAGTGGTAAAATATAAATGTCAAAAATACTGGCAATGTATATATATGTATATATACATATATATTCATATATATAATATATACACACGCATATATATATATATATACGTTATATCTAATATATATATATACATATAATATAAAATATATATATATATCTATATATATATGATATATATATATATATATATATGGTCTATATAATATATATATATGAGTAACATGTGAGAGTGTGATGTCTATAGTATAGATGCATGTATATTATATTCATTATTGTACATATATATATATATATATATATATATACTTATTATATATATTAAATATATATATAATATATATATATATATATATATATATATATATATATATATATATTATATATATAAAGGTTTTTTTGCCACGAAGGAAAAAAATGAAAAAGCGAGTTAGCCGAGTACTTTCGGTCCTTCGTGGCAAAAAAACCTTTATTTATACATAGCATCACGTTTTATATACTTCTTTTGTGATCAATTTGTTATTCATATATATTATATATAGATATATATATATATATATATATATATATATATGAATAACATATATATGTATATATATATATATTTATATATATATATATATGAATAACATATATATGTATTATATATATATATATATATATATATATATATATATTATATGTGTGATGTGTGTGCGTGTGAGTATATATATACATATATATATAATATATATATATATATATATATATATATATATATATATATATATATACATATATATACATATATATACACACACACACATATGTATGTATATATATATATATATATACATATATCATATACATATACATAATAGATATATATATATATATATATATATATATATATATATATATATATATATATATATATGTATATACATATATATGTTATTCATATATATGTGTGTGTGTGTGTGTGTATGTTTATGAAGCCTGTGTTCTAATGATGTATGTGTTTGATGGATATGTTTCCTAACAATATCTTGATTAGCAGAATATCCTATGAAAAACAGATTCATTCTTCTTATTTTGAATACTTTTGTTTTTGTGAAGTTCTCTCTCAACGTTTATTTTTCTTTTTTTTCTCTCTCTTTGGCATCTTATCGATTTCAACTCTGTCTGCCTACAATGAGACCGGCTCCAGCCAGACTCACAGCCAAGAATGGTAAGCTTAAGATTACATGATTTATTACGCTATAAACTTCAAGATAAAACCTTTTAAAAGCTCACATTCAGGAAAGAGTTTGGGACTTGAAAGACTAAATAAAAAATATCTTGTGCGCTCTGACATGGATACGTGTTTATCATTGAGAATGTTGTATTAAACCCAACGTTAATTATATTACAATACACCTCGACACTTTCTTGAAATCCAGTGTACAAGAAATGCTTTACGAATGCTGCAGACAGTTTGCCAGCAGACTCGACTATCAGTAAAACTGCGTTATGATTCACTGAAATAAAAAATCATAATTACAATGACGAAATTTTTTGGGGGAATTTTAGCATTTTCACAAATTTCACATATTCTCTGATAAACGCGAAAGCACACGCCGATAATTATTCAAATATCATCTACCGTTTAGGCTTGTTCTATTGGTGGCTGGCCAACAAATGCTTGTGCATATTGCGCGCGCGAGTGCGAGTGAGTGCGTGTATGAGTGAATGTGTATGAGTATGTGTATTCCAAGTGATGAGAATAGGTGGCCCCGGTTAGACAAGCTTGAAGAAGTCGTGGGTGGGCCAGTCGCTTCACAGATAGATGCCATCCATGGTCGACCTACACAAACACCTCACTTCTACTAACATCTCTCTCTCTCTCTCTCTCTCTCTCTCTCTCTCTCTCTCTCTCTGTGTGTGTGTGTGTGTGTGTGTGTTTAAATCCTCCCTTTAACGTTGACGCAAAAAAGGAAAGACCCAATCCTCTGGTTAAGATGTTATTTTGTCTTGTAAACCCCAGATCATCCCCTGCGCTAATAAGCGTTTTTGCTGGTTTATCCGGATCCCATCTTGGTGTTACAATTAGTTGATGACTTAAGCCTAGTTCAAGTTGCCTACCTAAATCTCTACCTCCTACCCATACCCCTCACCAACTAATTTTCCAAGTTATGATTTTGGGCCGTAAACAGGTCGTGGGTTTAAATCTTCATTAATCTCTTTTACGGTAAAAGCTTGTAGCCCGTTTTTTTTTCTTCTTTTTTTGTACGCATTTTGAAAATATCTTGAGAGGCAAATCGATTACTACAACAAGTGATTTGAAATCATTATAATGAACGACAGCAGCGCAAGACAACAAATTGAAACGTAAGAAAGAAGAAAGCCTTCAGACCTGATCATACCTCACCTGGTCGTTAACTTGTTCAGGAAATTGAACGTGGCTTACCTGTACAGAGAAATTAATATTAGTTTAAATGACAGTCCTTTTAAGTAATAGATACATTTTCTATGCCATGAAGAAAAACGACATGCTATGAACAAAACATACAGAAAACTCTAAGAAGCTCAAAACGAAGAAATGTTAAACCTAAGTCAGGAACGAATGCAGGGTAACGGAGAGCGCGTGTCACTCTGATGGGGGATCAGATTAAGGGACAAGTACATGTGTTTTCGCGGCTTGGTTGGCGGATATGGCGAGGCAGATTTATAACCATTTTAAGGTCCTGATAAATCGCCCTTATCGCCCTTTTACTGATTAGACGAGGGATTTATGTCTTTGTTTATACATCCGTCTTCTGGCAGAGAACAATAATCAAGCAACATATTTAAATTTCAAAGCTAGGTGAGGCCTACGTGAAGCCTTAAACTGTCTTTCAAGTCGGGAACCAAGGTTCTCTGAGTGAAGAAGCTTTAACATGTCGCCGAGGTAAAAAGATTGAAATTTCCCAATTTCCCCTCAACTTTTCTGTGGACATCAGATAACTTTCTAGGCAGCGGGGCGTCACTTTACCACCTGCCAGGGAGATAAAGGTGCAAATTCTTATTATGTGAATAATATATTATGCCTTCATTACCATACGGGAACCTCACGTCATGAAAAATGACCGAGGTCTTTTAAAGGAATTCTCCGAGGTATTTCCCTCCAGTAGAATTTTAAGGGCGTCCCTGTAACGTTGGTGGTCCTTAAATTTCTCAAGGCCTCTTCTTTTCCTTCCAGGGTTTTGCTTTTACCTTTCTTCATTTCTCGTGAAAAGGAGACATTTTTGACAGAACGCTTCAACACCACAGGGAATTCTTCCTTGCCGATTGTTAGTAACTAATAACATCAATGAATTAGGTAACCTCTAGCTCAATTCTCATGAAAAATATTTAAAAAGGGAAAACAGCAAAAGGAAAACACATGTCACTATTATAGCTGCTAACGAATACATAATGATGTAGCAAGTTCTCAAAACAAAATTAAAAAACGGCAAAGGCAGAACTGAAGCCAATAAAACTGATGCATTATATAACAAGCGTAAAGTATCATTATCTCGAACTCTAAAAAGTGAAAAATTGTTGTATAGATTTTAGAACATACTCTAGGTAAAAAAAAAAAGAAGAAGAAGAATTAAATTTGCGATTTAGTTACGCATTTTTCTTTTCCGGCAAAAAACAATTACTATATAAAAGTGAAAATCCATGTCACCATCCTCACGAGGGAATTTCTGCCCGAACAGCAACCTCGCCCATAATTAATCAGTTTATCCTTAATATCAGTGATCATTAGTAATGATCACTGACATCAAAGCATGATCAAAAGATAGCAGTGAATATGTAGCGGTAGAAAATTAAGTATGTCATAAGGAATATAAACGAAGGTATACACACTATACCCAGCAACGGGATATTTCTGATGGGCAAGCGCTGCTGAAGATTTGTGTAAAACGTATAATGAGCAGACGGGAACGTTTTCTTTATCAGTTTAAAGTACAGTTGTCACTGCATTGTATTTCTCTGGACCTATCTCTGTTAGGGAAATCACCTAAATGTTGAAATAGTATATACATAAACACACACACACACACACACACACACATATATATATATATATATATATATATATATATATATATATATATATATATATATATATATATCTATATATCTATATATCTATATATATAATATATATATATATATATATATACATATATATATATATATATATACATATATAGATATATAGATATATATATATATATATATATATATATATATATATATATATATATATATATATATATATATCTATATATATATATATATATATATATATATATATATATATATATATATATATCTATATGTGTATGAATATATATATATATATATATATATATATATATATATATATATATATATATTATATATATATATAAATATATATATATATATATATATATAATATATATATATAATATATGTGTATACTATTTCAACATTTAGTTGATTTCCCTAGCAGCGATAGCTCCTAAGAAAAACAATGCAGTGACACTGGTACTTTAACTGATAAAGGAAAAGCGTTTTTACCCGTCTGCTCATTATACGTATAATTATATATATATATATTATATATATATATTATATATATATATATATATATCTATCTAGAATATAATCATTATCTATTAGATAGATATATATATATATATATATATATATATATTATATATATATATTATATATATTGCTACTTTCAAAATGCATATATCTCCTCCTTGTGACTGTATAAAATGTTATGTAAAATGCAACACTTTTTTTCTGATTCCCTAGATAGCTTAGCGATAGGATTTTTTATGTGTGTGTTCAGATTTTGCATAACATATTGTAAAAGAATATATAATAACATAGAATGTAAAAGAGAGATTTTCTTTGTCCTTTCGAAACTACGATTGTTTCCTATTATGTCAGCACTGTGAGATTAGAGGAACTGCGAGATCTCTGTTTGCTTTCCTAATCAGTCAACATGTTTGATAAGCGAGCACAAATCTTCAATGTGTTTTGGGAATCTGTCATCATGTTTGATAAGGGCTTGCTCAAATCTTCAATTCAATGTGTTTTGGGAATCTGTCATCATGTGTGATAAGGGCTTCTCCTTCGCTCAATCGGGTACGAACATTATTGTATACTGGTCTCATACGCGTATGTCTTTGCCGAGTGCCATGTGCAGCTTACACATTTTGTATAAAAAGTTGCGTAAGATTTCGAAGCTTCTGGAAGCATTTGTGCCAAAAACGTTTTGTGTCATCTCCTCAGTCCAGTTTTCGCAAGGGAAGAGAGTTTCATTAGATCTTAGATTCTCGAGGCGTCAACATCTCTCTCTCTCTCTCTCTCTCTCCCTCGACATCCTTGAGATTATATTAACATGACGTAAATTGGTCACTCGTAACTTGAGAATTTCATATTTGATATTTCTTAAGAGTTTATTTAGTGCCTAAATAGTGTTTTTTTTTTGGAATCTGAACAAACATTGTTTCGTAACAGCGCCTGGTTTTTTAAGGTAAAGTGAAACAAGCCTGCAGCAAAGAAAGAAATTGGTATACCAAAAAGGTAAAGTGTGTTATATTTTTATTAGTTGCAACTAATATCTAATGGTTATGATGGTTTGGTAAGAAACTAATAACTGATAGGAACAGTGGTTAACTAATAACTGATAGGAACAGTGGTTTGGTAAAAACTGATGGTTACAATGTTTTGAGTGAAAAGATTTACACATTTTACACATGCAAATTTTTGTGTGTTTTGTTTTCATTTTGTGCATTTTTTTTCCATTTTCTTGTTGAAGTGTGCCTTTTTATTATTTTGATACTGTCCACCAAATTTTTCTGTATTTTTCATTTGACATTCACAATTTAATTGAACTTAGTTATTTTCAATTGCTTTCAATCAGTTGCACATTTAATTAATCAAATTTGACACTTGTGAATTAATTTTGCATTTACTTAGAATTCTTTTCAAGTTTTATTGTTGTTTAGCACTTGTGAATTAATTTCTAATTTTCAATTATTGCTTAACACTTTTGAATTTTGATTGAATTAATTTTCTTGAATGTTACGATAAATTAATTTTGATTTAATTTTACTTAATTTAATTCAAGAATTAATTTACCTTTACTTTGTTTTCAAGTAACAGTAATTTTCCCTGATATTGTGAATTTCACTTATAAATTTTGAGTTTAATGATAAATTTTGTATTTAAAGTTTTTATAAGTATTTTCATTTATAACCAGTATATTGGCATATGATTATGATTATGTTAGGTAGAAACACAGAGTGGTGATTAATTTGCTTTCCTTCAATTTACTTGAAGTGACTAAGAACCAGGGAAGTACTTAAGACTTCTGAATCAGGGGAAAATACTTAGACTTATAAAGTTGTTGATGGAGTGATGCCCTTTGAATTAATTTAATTACTTACAAGATTACCTCACACCTGTTTTGATGAACTTAGTCTGATTTTCTGCAATACTGGTAAGTTGTCAAGGGATCACTGTTGCCTTTAGGTATTCAGTCGTTTAATACCCTGTGATGAGGGTTCAGGTGTCTGGCTTTTGTGAGGTAACAATAAATGAATGTAAGTGTAGTAACCAGATACTTGGCACTTCGTAACAATATATAGAATATATATATATATTATATATATATATAAATATATATAAATTATTATATATATATATTTATATATATACATGTATATATAAGGAAAATATATATATATATATATAATATATACATTATATATATATAGTATATATGATATATATATAAATATATATATTCTTATATATATATAGCTATTTATATATATACATGTATGTATATAATGAGATATATATATATATATATACATTATATATATATGATTATATATATACAAGTTATATATATATCTATTATATATATATATATATATTCATACATACCTATATATAATATATATCTATAATATATATATATATAATATATATATATATGTAAATATATATATATATGCCTCTGTTGCGTGATACTTAAGGTGGTGACATCAAGCGTTCCCACTCTTCTATTGGAGTTTTAGTCTGTTCGAGCGGTCTTCGAATGCACAGAATGATGTAAATACAGACCTCGAAAATGCTTCCCCGATTGGTAGGTAAGAAATCCAAAGATCCACACTAAGTCTTTCATTCCTTTTAACAAGTGCTTAAGGACCTCCTCAAGCATGGACCCATGGTGGCGTGAGGTCGCCTTGATCTAGGCCAACCGCCCAACCTAGGAAAGGAGAAATCGGCATCATGCTTCGTCATTGCCATTACGGCCTTGGGACTCGATTCCGACTTGATGAGACCGACAAGCATTGAACATCATACGTATGAATTTACATATTAATCAGGAAGCAAGTGAAGGCAAGATGGGGGGTGCAGACGTGAGAAAATTAAAATGTGCTGGAATGTTTTTCGGTCCAATGTAGTAGGAATTTGAAGATTTGATCTTAATTACGGTTTTATTATGTCATATTATGAAAATATGTTTCAACAAACCTCAAGACCATTTAAACGACAGTAAATAGCAACGAGCGATATATCACGTTTTGCCAGCATCACGGATACTACAAGAAAAATTATAGAAATGAGAAAGAAATTTGTACAGGCGAAGTTCGCAGTACTGCCTTGCAGTAAAAAACATTGTGGTCATATACCGGTTAGACGTATTGTAACCTACGAGAAAGGAAAATTTAAAATATACCTTTTCTTCCAGGAGACGTAGTGGCTCCACAAGGGGCTACCCTTCCAGTTTTCAGCAAGTAGTTTTAAATGCTACCAGACCTATCTCCTTTTCAACCTAAGATGCGACTCACGGAAGTTGGTTAACAGCCAGTCACATGCTTCACCGACGAGGTCAATAGAAATACAATGAGACTGAATGGAACGTGGCCGAATCGCTACAGACATCCAGAAATGGAACACTGGCGACCTCGTTGGTGAAGCGAGTCAAATGAATACTCGCTAATCGACAGGTAGGTTGAGAATACTTGCAATATACACATGAATAAGAGTAAATGTAATTAAAAACATGCGTGCGCAGGGACATACGTAGCACACAATTTCACAGCGTTTGCTCATTCATGACGAGCAACAAAATGATAGATTAGTTCTTCAAATTACTCCATAACTTGAAAACAGGCTGGTCCACAAAGAAATTGAAATAGAAGTGGCGAAAATAGAAGGGATTTTATCCATATATTAGTATAATATAGGTGTGTGTGTGTAATTGTGTGTGTGTGCGCGCGTGTGTGTGTGGAGAGGAGAGAGAGAGAGAGAGAGAGAGAGAGAGAGGAGAGAGAGAGAGAGAGAGAGAGAGAGAGAGAGAGAGAGAGAGAGATTGGCCCCAAATTATTCCGCTCACGTATAGAACTATTCATTATGTTGTTTTGATCTTGGAGATCTTCTTACATTTACGCCAGAAACGTGAGAAAGTAAAATGCACAAATCTCAGCTGAAGATTTTCTTTCCTAAGATGCCTCAAATTCCTTCTGAAATGTCTCTCATTCTTTATCGGTCTTTCACTCAGCTCCTCATAACCTACTCTTGATACATTATATTTATTTTCGAACATACTTCAGCGCCTTTCGAACCCGTCAAGGAAGTTTGAGGTCTGCTGGTTATATTAAGGTTATTTACTTGTTTTAATAGGTATATTAAACTGGACGTTTCTAGGATATACAGAAATTCTGAAAAATACTAAATAGTGCGTTACATTCTCGGTCACGTAGGAAGAGGGCTGATGAGCTCCTAACGAATACTTGGTGATGATATTTCCCTTTAGTGTATATATGTAATGACAAACGTTACTGAGAGATTCGAAAACCTCTGTCGCTAATTCCGAAGATCTCTCGTTCAGAGCGACTTCTGCCATCCAGAGTCATTTAGAATTATTGCTGGGATCAACTACTAATGATAGTCGTCTAGCTCCATGGTTGATATCAAGGTGATAATTATCGTTACAGTTTCATTGATGATTGCAACAGAATATCTGGAACAATTAAAGAATGATAATCCTAATAGCCAACGAAGTCAAAGCCTTATCGGTGTCCATCTGAATCAACGGTGATCATTGAATTATGAATATAACGTTAAACTGTTACTCTTATCATTGTCCCGATAAATTTATAGTCTGGAATTCTAGTGAAAACCATTTCATTCAAAATATACCGTTTATATCGCCAGAATATTGATTACTACTACTGCTCTATTGCTCATTGTAATCGTTCATTTTTGCCGATTACCATTAAGTTCGTTACCAGAGGAGAAAGTCATTTAAACAATTACTAACCGTAAACACATATTGAATTTATTATGCTTGAATTTATTATGCTTTCAGCAATTTAAAACAGATTATAGACTTCTTTTTTGTTGGATTTAAACAAAATATACTTCAGTAACTCTAAACCAATTCATGATGAGTATTAATTTTTGGTTAACAATATCCACATTTATCTTTCCATAAATTACGTTAAAAATGTTACTAACAGTTAGGACCCCCAACCCCCTTTTTTTTCTTTTCCCCCACCCCTTTTGGTTTGGGGGGAAGCGTTAGAGGGGCGATAATGTTCGAACAAGACAAACTTGCAAATTTGACCGTCAGTTTTAAAAATATTTGCAGCCGACATCTGTCTTGCCCTTTGGACATTTCCAGTTCTTTTCAATAATCTTTACAAGTTTTGTTCAGATTTCAATTCCATTGTTCTTTACGCTTTTCTATCTGATAAATGAAGTCTAATTCCCTCTTGAAACCTTATAAAAAGTATGATTGTTTTTAGCTTTATTTTATTTTGTAATTCCGTGTTCTTTTAACCAATTATCTCATAATTGTTTTCACGGACATGAACGAAAATTGTGCGTCTTATGCCTTTTTTATGGTATCTGTTCTCTTTTCCAGTGATTGTCCAGTCGTCGATTAGAAATGGGGGTTGGCATTAGTTTTAGGTGAACTTAGTGCGAAGGACTTAGTATCTACGGAATGGTTTTTATAAATCGTATGGTAGCTTCCACTGTTCGGGATACTCAAGAGATAGACAAAGATTCCAGTTCATTATTGAATTCTTCATGCAACACATTTATTTGCTCTTAAGGAAAATTGTCTTATTCAGAGAGAGAGAGAGAGAGAGAGAGAGAGAGAGAGAGAGAGAGAGAGAGAGACTCATCATTACTCATATGTTAAAACAGGAAAATATGTCAAGGGCATCACAAGCCATTACTAAGATCTTGTAAATAACTACCACGTGATTGCTTTATAGTGTCCAATCAATTTATATATTAATGTATAAATTTATTGTAAACTATGTAAAGCAATCACTTGATAGTTATTTATAAGATCTTGGTAATAGCCTGTGATGCCTTTGACATATTTTCATGTTTTAACATTTGAGTAATGATGACTCACTCTCTCTTCTCTCTCTCTCTCTCTCTCTCTCTCTCTCTCTCTCTCTCTGAATAAGACAATTTATCTTAAAAGCAAATAAATGTGTTGCATGAAGACTTCAATAATGAACTGAAATCTCTGTCTATCGCTTGAGCATCCCGAACAGTAGAAACTACCATACGATTTATAAAAACCATTCCGTAGATACTAAGTCCTTCGCACTAAGTTCACCTAAAACTAATGACAGCCTCCATTTCTAATCGACGGCTGGACAATCACTGGAAAAGAGAACAGATACCATAAAAAATGCATAAGACGTAAAATTTTCGTTCATGTCCGTGAAAACAATTATGAGATAATTGGTTAAAAGAACACGGAATTACAAAATAAAATAAAACTAAAAACAATCATACTTATCAAAAGGCTTCAAGAGAGAATGAGACGGCTCACAAGAAGTATTGAGGTGACGATCGGGTATTTGAGGAAGAACAGTTTTTAAGGATGGGTCTAGTCGTCCCTGTTCCAGCCTAACAGTATAGCACCACCGCCTGGAGCGGAGTGGCAGCCCCTACCAGAGATAGCCTGCAGATAAGGCAGTTTTCTCACATTTGGCCGTAGTAATCTTGATCGTCCCGGCGCCCAGCTCATAGGGGTTGACAGTAGTGGCAGGGAAGCCTTGAAGGTTATTGGCCAATTGTTCTTGTCTGATGACGTCTTGTTTTACATGTGCGCTCTCCTCCTCTACAGCAGGTCTTACAGTGCAGACACCTGAGCGTATTTTGCTTTTTTATTTTTTTATTTTCTTTTTTTTTTCGAATGGCAACACTGTTTACACTTTAGGTAAGACCAAAAAGGAGCCTTTAAAACATTTCGGATGCGGCCAACTTTGCTGAATGTTACCGTTCACATACCTTCTATGAGATTTACAGCCGTGTCCCGGTGTTTTTCCGGAATAAAATTTTATTAACGTACCTGACGAGTGATAGAATCCTTGAGGAAAAGGGTTTCCACAAGTAATCCGAAATTACTTTCTATCGCTATTTTTTCTTTGAAAAATTATATGATTAAAAATCAATTAAAGTCTAGAAAACTTTGTAATTCGTCGTAACTCCTTTGATATTTTTTATAATATGACAGTGACGATCATTTTCATAAATAGAAAATTACATATGATTAGATTGCATTATAGAATTTAGATTCAAGCCTAGCACTGGGACAACAAAGGTCATTCAGTGATGTATCATAACCCATGACATTTTTTTTTTTTTGGCAAAGCAAGTTTTAATGTTGTTCCGCAAGTTATATTTTACTAAGAAATCAACAACTATTGCTTTATAGAGCATATATAATGATCTATCTGCACCTTATGGAAGTCAACAAATGACGAAAACTTGGTAGCCTTGGATGTCCGGGTGTATCCTTACCCAAAAAGGTGTCTATTATTCATTTACCTGTTCAAACTTACGTAGGGTTTGCCACGGGCCTCCTCACTTTTAAACATTTTGCAAGTAAAATTACAAAAGCTGTCCTGCAACCATAGGGGCAATGACTTATCATAGCCGCCATTCTTGAAGTCTTGACAAGGTACGAGTATTCATTCAGAATTTCAGAGACAGCTGTTTGCCGTCATCGCCTTGAGGGAGGAGTCATGACGTCAATTGTTTACGTCACGTTTAACTTTGAACCCATACATTAGAGTTCCGCAAATGTCTTCGGCTGCTTTATTTTACTGTTATGATTATACTTTCTTCTAATATAAGTAATAAAGAATGCTGCTGAAAATTAGGTAGGGGGGTAAAATATACTATGGCTAAGTAATATATTTGTCAAATGCACAAAACAAAAAGTTATTCCAGAAAAACACCGGGGCAAAGGCTCTGAATCTCATAGTAGACAACTCCACCATATTTCGCATTAACACTCAGTTTTAGAGCTAGTCAGTTTGACCAGTTACACGGTCGTCAAGTGATCATTACCTGCTTGTGAATAGGATCTCTTCGTTACTCAGCATTGCTTGTGGAGTTTTGTCATATATATAAACCATCCCAACGGTAACAGGTAATTGCTTTGATTTTAATTGAATACTTGCAATGCCCTCATTGCATGGCAATATTTTTTTGTATTTCCCTATTTCCACATAACTTTGAAAATATTTACTTGAAAAATAAACATTAAGTTTATAATGAGTGAGAAGAATTCGGTACAATGATGACATATGGATATTAGAAAGCCCTAGACTAAACTACCACAAAGAATAACTAGATCAAGTCGGTGTTTACACGTTATCGGATTTCTTTATATTCAGATGACGATCACATATGATAAACAAATGCAGATTGATATGAAATCCGATGTCTGATTTATGTCAATCCCGAGCAACATAAAGCAACAAATCCTTTCTTACTGAATACCAGGGTGAATCAAGAAGTGTTAGAGCGCATCAACTAACATATGGAACTTTCGTAATTTCCCTTATTGGAATTGGAGTATAAGATTTAGGCCAAGGACCGAGCGCTGGGACCTTAATCAGAGCTGAGAGGAATTTGGGAGCCAAGGAGGTTTGAAAGGTGTAGGAGGAGGAAAACCTCAAAGCAGTTGCACCGTGAAACAACTGTTGGGAGAGGGTGGAAAGTGATGAGGAGGGCAGAGAATAAGAACGGAGGTACAATAAAATGAACGAAAGTGGTTGCAACTAGGGGCCGAAGGGACGCTGCAAAGAACCTTGAGTAACGCCTACAGTACACCGAGTGCGGTGCACTGATGGCAATATCCCCCTGCGGGGGCAATATCCATTATGACATAATTTCTGCTATCCTGCTATTTAACACTTAATAATAATGACGAAATAAATGTACAATATTTAAAGAGTTCTAATGGTCATTAGCTGCAAAGGTACATAATAAAAAAATAGTATCATTACTGCACATCACACAAAAGTACGTATAAAGAAGGTAGCAGCCCTGGAGCAACTTTTTTTTTTTTTTTTTTTTTTTTTTTTGCGGAGGATAGAGGAGGTTTGAGGGCATGCATATCTGTATGTATTTGTGTGTGTTACGTTATTTTTTCAACAAGGATTTCTACATATGCAATGATGACCACGAAAATATATAACTATAACATTACCGGATCATTCTGGAAAAAAAGTCTTACTATGTAGGTTATTACTATGCTTTCTGCTATTAAGGAACTAGATTGAAACGCAGTGTCACTATTCAGTAAGTCAGGAATACTGCTTTGGCATGAACTTGTTAAATGGCTTTTAGAAAATTAAATTTTGTTTATCAGTTTTCGTGCCTCGTAAGGAAGGTTTTGTCTTAGTATATATCTTCATGGTAGTGTGCTTGTGCATATGCGTGCGTGTGTAGGTAGTGTACTAGTATGTTTATTTTTGTAACGACGTGAATGAGACAGTTTGTGCAAGTCACACAAGTATTTGGGTCGTCAGAGCAGTGTTGTTTTTTTTCATTTGATTTGCGCTGCAAATGAGCTGATATTGCTCCACTTCGGTACGGAAGTTCCTTACAAGAGCCTACTTTCCCCATTCTCTCTCTCTCTCTCTCTCTTTCCCTACCTACCTTGAATTACGGTGTGCTTCTCATTCATGCGAATCCATACTGACATGATTCTTTTTGCCTCGAAAGTACCTACTATGAGATTCACAGCCGTGTCCCGGTGTTTTCCCGGAATAAAATTTTATCAACGTACCTGACATAAATGACACTTCGTCACAGGGTATCTTACATCCCTACCTAATTTTTTACTGTATTCTGTATTACGAAAGTTGCATAATTCTGGTAATTATAAGAGTAATACCGACTTCTTGTAGACATCGCCAGCCAACTCAGTGGAATGTCTTTCGAAGATATAGTGACGCAAATTATGACGTCATTAACTTGCCTCCTTCTCGATGGATAATTGGCTATTCGTGAAAAAGTCTCTACCTCTGCCAACAATGAAATACAACCAATACTCCTTGTTTATACTTTGTAGTATTACTAGTAGTAGTAGTTGTAGTATATAGCATTTATTCCAAAAGGTCGAGCGCTAGAATCCTTGAAGAAAAGGGTTTCCACAAGTAATTCGAGAAATTACATTCTATAACTATTTCTCCTTTGAAAAATTATATGATTAAAAGTCAATTAACAAAGTCTAGAAAACTTTGGTATTCGTCGTAACTCCTTTGATATTTTTCCTAATATGACAGTGACGATCATTTTCATAAATAGAAAATTACATATGATTAGATTGCATTATAGAATTTAGATTCAAGCCTAGCACTAGGACAGCAAAGGTCATTCAGTGATGTATGATAACCCATGACTTTTTTTTTTTTTGGAAAAGCAAGTTTTAATGTTGTTCCGCAAGTTATATTTTACTAAGAAATCAACAACTATTGCTTTATAGAGCATATATAATGATCTATCTGCAACTTATGGAAGTCAACAAATGACGAAAACTTGGTAGCCTTGGATGTCCGGGTGTACTCCTTACCCAAAAAAGCCTCCTCACTTCTAAACAATTGTGCAAGCAGAATTACAAAAGACGTACTGCAACCACGGGGACAATGACTTGTCATAGAAGCCATTCTGGAAGCCTTGACAAGGTATGAATATTCATTCAGAATTTCAGAGAAGCTGCTTGTCGTCATCACCTCGTGAGAGGAGTCAGGACTCATATGTTTGCGTCAGTATAACTTTAAACCCATACATTAGTGTGTTCCGCCAATGGCTTCGGCTACTTTATTTTACTCTTATGAATAGACTTTCCTCTAATATAAGTAATAAAGAATGCTGTGGAAAATTTGGTAGGGATGTAAAGTATACTATGGCTAAGTAATATATTTGTCAAATGCACAGAAAAAAAGTTATTCCAGAAAAAACACCGGGACAAAGGCTCTGTATCTCATAATAGTAAATTTCTATATATTTCTGACATCACCAATGAAACATTACAAAACTACAACAACAATTATGATATATCGCAAGTTTTTCAAGACGAAACACGAGGCTCAAGTACTATATCACCCAATTTCGAAACAGAGGGTAAAGGTATCATTTTTCATCTCTACAAACTCTTCAGCTCGTTAGTTCATGCAAGTCTAGCAAAATTCTGTTGTAATCGATCTCAATTTGTACATTCTTCCTGGTTCCAAATCCGATTTAGGTCTTAAGAAAATGCTCACGTTGCATCCTCAGAATCCTATTTTTGTTATCTCCCTCATGAAAAGCTAAGCCATTTTCAGAGGACCTATGTCGTAATACAAAACAACTCGTCTTCAAGCGCCAAAATTGAACGAATGACAGTATATTGTAAGCTAATGCCAAG
>NC_087213.1:79950118-79960118 GCF_015104395.2 Macrobrachium nipponense | reverse complement strand
AAAGTCCCATTTACAAAAACGGTTTGCTTAGCGATTTTTACCCTTATTCTACTCAGCCCGAGAGCTCATTCTATATAATCAGCATTATAAGTACCTCTCAAGAACACAGGAGTTACCATGGCAGAAAGAGGTTATGTAAAATGCTTTACTTTAAGAGATCTGTTGACAAGCTTTGCATAAATTAATCCCAAGACAAGTCACCCTAATTACTTGGTTCTGAAAGTATTACCTTTTCATGTTGCGCTCGCACGTATGGATAACCATAAATAAAATTCAAAGGTCTTTTCTTTCGAAGCGACTACTCGCTCACAGGTATCCAGGAAAATGCGCAAGTAACACTGCATCTAATAATAAAGGCGTGCCTAAGTAGGAAACCGGAGTATTAATGAGAAAACGACTAACTTTCAAGTAACTTCTGTATACAACGTGGATTTGAAATTAATGCTTGGATAGACCGATGTAAAGGGTTTCACAGACTTTCCGTAAGATATCGTTCATGGATCACAGATCAAAGACTGTCACTAGGTCCCAGTGCATGATGTGCTGTAACAAAATCTCTCTCTCTCTCTCTCTCTCTCTCTCTCTCTCTCTCTCTCTCTCTCTCTCTCTCTCTCTCTCTCTCTCATATTACAGCTGGAAGCCAACGGGATGCAGAAAACGGCCTAGACCTATATCACAATGCATACGTCCAAGTGGAAAGTTCTCTCTAGGTTAATTTTGGTTTGGTCACAATTTCTCTATAATTAACATTGTCCTTTTCCTAATTTTCATCTTGTCGTTTCCATTCTTCCCGTGTAATCAACAGTGATCACACGCAAATCCCACACGGGCACGGATAGACATTTGTTGCTATATAGACGTACCTCTGAACGCCGATGTTGTGGTCCAAGCAACATTAAAAATCTGAATAGCAACAGCGGTTCCCTTGAACTCACTTTTTGCCTTGTAGCTTTAATCTGATTCATCAAATTTAGGCTATCAAGTCAACCACTGGGAATGGAATGGAATATGAGATTTCGGCTTGAAGTCACGCAATGATATCCAAGGGATTATTCAGTGCTGTAATGAGTTAGGGTTGAGACGAATATTTATGATGATGAATTTATAAATTAAATAAGTAAAATAAAGTAATGATTTTAAATTATGGAAAAACTGATAATGCCATAAAATTATAACTCTGCATTTCAAGCATGCATACAACCTTTTCAGTGAGCAAACACGAATAAAAAAAATTATTTATATATATATATGATATATATATACATATATATTTATATTTATATATATATATATATTATATAACATACATACATACATACTATATATATATATATATATATATATATATATATATATATATATATAATATTATATATATATATATATATATATATATATATATATATATATTATTCTGAACTGCTCGTTCACTCCTAGAAAATGAAGTTTAACACTGGAAAAATTGGCCTTGAATGGAAGAACGAGAGATCAGAACAAAGAGAAAAAAAAAATTAGGGCAGAAGGCCGATATAACTGAGGAAGGAGGAATTTATATACCCCTAACTACAATACCTAGTTCTACACAAATAACTAGAAAATTAAATTTACCTTATTCCTGTTGTGGAGAATTGGGAAACCTTGCTTTCGCTTGGTCATAAAAAATATTAAAGGAATTCAGATTCATTTCTTTTGTGATACCAGCTTAAAAAATCGTTGCTACAGCTGGAAATGAATATTCTTTTTCACACAAGACTGGTTTTAGGTCTTACCATATCACGATTCTAAGACAAGGTCGCCATCATTCTGAACTGCTCGTTCACTCCTAGAAAATGTAGTTTAACACTGGAAAAATTGGCCTGGGAATTTACACAAAGAGAACTATTTCGTTACTTGAATTTACTAGGGGATGTTTACTAGTATCACATGGAGAGTAACCACAACATTGAATCAAGATGGGGGGAATGAGAAGCTAAACAAAGGAGGGGGGAGTCGCCTTAGAAAATGGAAATGAAATACAGACAAAGGCAAAACAATTCCCTGGCTGAACTGGAATTTACTCTCAAAGTATCTGGAAATCCTGGGCTTGGACATAGTTTTCTCCTTGATGTTTCTGTGCACTATGGACGTATAAAAATAGTTGGGACTTCCCCAGAAGCGGGGGGAGCAGAAAGGGGTGAAGCGGTGTCTGCAGGGTGAGATCACAGGTGCGTCTGACCTCTTTTAGGTCTACGGTTCTTCTGAGGACGAGCTGCTGGTTTCTGACCTTTTTAAAATTTTCTCCTGGTACAATCAGCCCTCGTCCCTGTGGGGGTTAATTCCGACAGTCAATGGGAGAGGAGATAGCTTTTCTAGAGAATGGATGCTTTCAGTTCAAAAGGCAACTTGCAGAAAGACAAAGATGCATGAAGCTGGTAAAAGACCTTAATTTCCTTGGTTCTGGCTTAAAATCTTGAACAAATACTATATATATATATATATATATATATATATATATATATATATATATATATATATATATATATATATATGTTGTATATATAAATATGCTTATATTTGCAACTTCAAGTGTATATACTACACTTGGCAATGTACCAAGAGGTCAATATTGAATTTCATTTAAAAGGTTAATGTCTCTGAGGAACCCAACAATGTTAATAACAGCTACATCCAGACCAAGCAGTTTTACTATATCCCCGCCCACTAACCCATCATGTCTCTGCCGTGCTGCAGAATACCTATGGCAATATGATATAATGTGCTCCACAGTAAGAGGAGAGTCACACTACATGCAGACTGGTGCAGTTACCCCCTCTAAAAGGAACCGGTGGGTTAATCAAGCATGGCCAATTCTCAGACGACATAATGCAGTTTCTACCCTATGGTTTTGTTGGAATCCAGATGGCCAATGTTCAACAGTCAGTATGGTCTTCCTGTACTTTTTATTTTAGGCCAAAAGGGGAGACAACTAACGCACTTGCCATTTACATTTGATATATGAGCGAATAGTTCATTTCATATCGGCAGCAGGAATATGGAGGAAGAGAATGTCATCTTTAGTAATGGCATCTCTTGCTTCATGGTCAGCAAGTTTGTTACCAGCAATACCTACATGGGCAGGGACCCAGCAAAAATGGACTAGTTTGAATTTGGAAGCAAGCCTATACAATCATTCAAGAATATATTGAATAATTGGATGTTTCGAGTTATATTACTTAATGGCCACGAGGTATACGAATCCGAGTATATGGTGAAATTATTACCCTGTAAAATAGAAACCATTTCAAGAGACTTGGCTAATGCAGTTAATTCAGCTGTAAAAATAGAGTCATTATTAGAAAGTCTACCAAGTTATGAGCTATTACCATGAACAACAGCACAACCAACACCATTTGATGTCTTTGATCCATTAGTGAGTGGTTTAACGGTCATGATCAAGAAAATGAGTCTTCACTTCTTGGACATTAACCTATTTTTTAACCACAGCTTTTTGACAGACTGATGGTTCTTGGGTCAACCAAGGAGGCAACTTAGAGCGATGTATTGCCTTAATTTTTTGGTCTTTAGTAGACACTTTCAGCTGCAGCATTAATTCTTACATGAAAAGGCTTGGATGTTCTAGCATTTGCAAACTGATGTGGACCATTTTGGTTAAGAATAGATGCTGCAGGGTTTTCTGGGGAACCTCTTAATTTGGTCATATACCGCAGTCCCAGCTCCTCTCGATGTAAGTATAGAGGGAGCTCTTCAGTGTCGGTAAATAAACTTTCAACTGGAGATGTCTTAAATGCACCAGAGCATATTCTCAGACCAGCATGATGAACTACATCCAACTCCTTAAGTCTGCTTGCACTTGCTGAAGAGTAGACTTGGCAACCATACCCAAGATTTGATTTACATAAATCATATAACCATAAAAGTGACCTCTTATCAACAACCTAATTAAAACCTGAGACTACTTTTAAAATGTTAAGGGACTTCTTTACCTTAATTTTCAAGGGGTCAATAGACTAGCCCATGTTAGCTTCTTATCAAAGATCATCCCTAAAAATTTCACCTCCTCCTCATATAGTATTAGTGTGTCTTTCAGCTTAATATTTGGGATAGTTTCCTTTCGATTACTTCTAGTAAAACGAACTGCCACAATTTTGGAAGGGGAGAACTGAAAGCCATTGTCATCCGCCCAACTGCTGATTACATTAACTGATTTTGGCAAGAAACTACAAGCTGCAACAGTGTCATAACTAGTGACATAAATATCAAGGTCATTTACAAACAAAGACACCTTTACTGGAGGCGAAACGCATTCAACAAAGCTGTATAGAGCCACACCAAATAAGGTGACACTCAATACACTGCTTTGTGGGACGCCTTCCTCCAGCTCAAAAGCATTAGACAAGGTATTTCCAATTCTAACTTTAATATATCTATCACTTAGAAATAAGCTGATGAAATTTAACATATTTCCTTGTATTCCCATGTCATGAAGCCGCTTAATAATACCAAAACGCCAAGTTGTGTCATGGGCTTTTTCGAGATCGAAGACGACTCCAATAGTCTGACTGCATTTTGAGAAACCTTGCTCACTTTGGGTCGATAATCTTATTAGTGTGTCCAGAGTGGAACGATTTCTCCTAAATGCAAACTGGACACATGAAAATAAACCATTTTTCTCTAGATGCTACATTAGTCTAGAATTCACCATTTTCCAGCAATTTTCACACACCCCTTTAAGAGATAATATTTGCTGATAGCTTGTAGGAAGATGTGGATCTTTCATTGGTTTCCTAATGGGAACAACAATTGCAAGGGGGAAGAATACCAGTTTCCCATATTTTGTTATTTTTCAGCATGCTATAAATAATGTTATCATTCCCAGGGGATGCTGATTCAGATGATGATAGAGCATCCCTTAATTCCTTCAAAGTTAACTTGGAATTATAAGATGCATCGTTTCCAGATTTCAAATTAAGGTTAATGGTTGAATTCCTAATATTCTGGAACAGAGTTGAATAGTTCCTAGAACTCGATACTTCGGAGGAATGCTCACCCAGTTTTTCAGCAACTTCATTAGGCTTGGTGACAAGGTCGCCATTGATTTTCAAACAAGGTGTTGGTGTTGGAACATATTTGCTGCTTAGTTTCCTAATCTTTTTCCAGATCAATCTGGTTGCAGTCTTAGAATGTATGCCATTTATATAAAAAAGTCAGGATTCTTTTTTACTTTTTAAAAATATTTCCTGTGTTTTCCCATCACTCTTCTGTTTTACCATTGCTTGTTGGTAAATAGATATTGCTGTTGCAGACTGACTGGATTTATAATGCCTGTAACATTTCCTGGTAATATTCCTCAAATCACCATAGGTTTTCTCCCACCATGGAGCAGCTGGTCTGTGTGGTTTCCTTTGGTGTTTGGTATAGAGTTTACAGCACTATTAAATATTTCGGAGGCAAAGTACTCATAAGCCTTTATATGAGACTTAAAGGACTCAAATTCCTGGGATAGGTTAACACCTTCTTGAAATTTAACCCAATCTACTTCCCTTTCCTTCCATTTAATAGGAAAAATTCGAGGGGACATTTCTCACAAACTTCAGATGAACGAGAAAGTGGTAACTGTCATGTAGAAATTCATCTACAGACCAGTTAAAATCCAAATATAGAGTGAAGAAGCGCAAATACTCAAGTCTATAGCAGATAAATCACCTGTGTAGACATTATGATACGTCGTAGTACCATGATTAAACGCATAAGATCATTATTATTAACAATGTCATCAATGATCCCACCCTCTGTGTCTAAAAACATTACCACCCCAAAGTGAACTGTGAGAATTAAAATCACCAAGTAGTAAAAAAGGAGGAGGAGGAAGTTGATCAATTAAACATGGAATGTCCCCACGTATGACCCTACATCTCAGGGGAAGGTAAAGGGAGCAGATTGTGATTTCACGGTCAAAAGTAGCCAGGATAGCAGTTGCTTGAAGCTGCGTGTTCAGGGAACAATATAGTTGCAATATTTTAGCAATAATTATTGTAATACCTCCAAGGGCACGGTTCCCATCTGTGGGGCTCATTTTATAGATCTCATAGTTTACACCTGGATTATATACTGCATCTCTTAACTTAGTTTCTTGGAGACATACAACGCCTGGATTATGTTCATGCAGTAATACTTTTAGAAATTCTGAACAAATCTTTAGACCCTTACAGTTCTAGTGTAAAATGTCCAGATTGAACTTTTAGTGCTAGGATCTCCCAAGGGCAATTTCACTGTAATTTATACTATTTCTTTGGTTTATTTTCCTAATGGGATTTTACAGGAGTTTCTCTAGATCGTCTTGACATATGAGGCTTATGGTTGGCTTCATTATGTTTTTTATTAGCTTTTTGATACGGAGGAGAGTGGACATCTACAACTATTTTCTTAGTATCCAAGGAACTTGATTCCTTGGCTGTTTCAGAGGCAGAAGTACCTTCATTGTTGGCCTCACTTTTGTTACACTTTATGGGGGTTTGAAATGTCCGTACTTTGAGCAGGCAGAGGAGTGATGAAGGAGTTCTTACTCTCTTTGGACCTTTGGTTTGTTCTTGTTCAATTTCTTTGTTGCGGGATTTTTGTTGCAAAGATGAGCTAGACAAAGGGAAGGTCTCATCAATTGGAGATACATTCTACTCTATAAGTAGGCACATCTTCCTTAAATAGGGGTGCTTCAACCCCAGCAGGCTGAGCACCTGGACCAGACGATTGGGTCTTAGTGCCAGGAGTTCTTACTTTTAAATCAGGTACAGGTGCTACATTGTTAGCTTGGGGGTTTTATAGGGGATAGAGAATTCAAAGCCATAGAATATGTCTTTGTTTGATCAATTAATATTTTTAGCATAACTAATGCTCATGTGTTCAGCATTAGCTTTACATACAGCTGCCTCTATTCATAATGACTGCAATTTTTATTGGATGGGCTATGATCCAGTTTGCAATTTATGGCTTTTGGTTGTCTCGAACAAGGACCATGTTCAGGCTGAGTAGTTACTACAAATCTTATTGTTTTTACAGAACGTGGATGGATGGCCAAACTGAAAGCAGTTATAGCACTGCAGAGGTTTTGATAAAAATGGTTTAACATTGACCCTTTCATTTTCAAAATTGACATAAGATTGTGCATCGGAGGTCTCAAAAGTTAAAATGACCATATTTGCCTTTGGAATTTTTCTTACCTTCCATACAGAAGCTGGACTAATTTCTAATATTTAACTTTCTGTCATTTCACAAAGGTCTCTATAAAATACTACTCCTTTATCTATAACTGAAATTCATGTGTGGTCTCATTTCTTTTATCATGTCTTTCTCAAATTTCTTTAATTTGAGCATACATGACTGGGTTTTTTATTTGGCGTGAATAAATACACTACCTTTAACAAATCTTTTGGATGTATTTGCTAAATTTGTAATAGTTATAATTTTCCTCCCTAGCAGATACTACCAACCACATTGGAGGTTTGGAGGTTCTCTCAAAAGTGGCATTATCTCCCAAATTTGGCTGAGCTACTTGTACCCATAGAGATGGTTTAGAAACAAACATGTGTTTAGGGGTCTTGTCAGACAGCACATCTTTGACAGTTGATTTACAAATTTTGATATTATTAATATTGCTGCTGGCATCAAGTGCAGCTTCATGTTTTTCAAAAGTTACCTATGCTTCCAATTTTCCTTCATTTTCATCAAAGTTCATTCTTAACTCTAAAATAACCAGCAAATGAAAGAGAGCGTTTCATAGTCACAGTCCAAGAGAATGGGCTTTATATGTAATATTTTCAAATTATCCACTGTGTTCTCACACTGGCAAGTTTTCAATTTGTGACGACTACCATGAGAGGTAGTACCACTACATCCATAATAAAGTCCATGCCAAGGTTTGTCATTTGTGTTGAGGCCTTTTCATTGGTTGTCATCTGTGCCAAATCATCATCAAAGGTACTTGAATCTTTAAAACTACCCGACATAAAGATAAAAATATATAAAAAATTTAGTAAATAAAACCTGAAAACCTTAAAAAGATATCATAAGCCTTTCACAGAGTTTATTCCTTCACCAATTGCACAAGTGGGAACCAACTCCCAAATGCCTGCCCCCTACTGTATCCCTCAGGGGATGGTACAACATGATTAGAGTGGCCCCAAGTGTAAGCTAAACCTGCTTGCTAGGACTGAGAGTATTACTAGAATACAATCATCCCCATCCTAGTCATGTTATGGGCAAACCAGATAGAATGCCAAGAGTCCTACCCCCAGAACCAGACCCCCTGGAATCCATTGGTCCAGCCCTGAAGAATAGTTCTGCCCTTCAGCTATCCATCTGATACCTTTCAGGTCCGAACATTATCGAGTAGTTGATGACCTTACTACCTTTCCCACTATTTAGCTTCGGATATAAACCCAATCCTAACTATGATATCTGTTCATATTTGTCAGGTCCGATAAATTTTACAAAAGTGAAAAATTGCAAAAGATTAGTCCAAAACAGATGTAGTATAATAATATACCAGACTCTTGGACTCGAGCCCGGGAACAAGTCATGTCAAGGTAGTCTCACGTCGAGGCGGGTCAATCACTGGGGCATTTTCAGCCACCCAGCGCCTATGACAGTGAAAAGAGGAAGTTATGGTTGGCTGTACAGCAAGATGAAAGAGGGAACGGAAGCAGTTAGGGGCTGAAGCGACGGTGCAAACAGCCTTAAATAATACCTACAGCGCACCAAGGTCTAAAGAATGGTGTTCTTTAAATATCCCGATCATTTCCCCCAGTGAATTACAATTTCCAAAACACTGCCAGATATCAATTTTCTTTACAATTCTTTTCGTTTAGCATTAGTTTAAATTAGGACATGCATATGAACATGTTTTCCTGTCAATACTGATTTGCGCATATACACAAGAACAATGTACTGTTGCTGGCGGGGCGGCGATCGGCATATCTTTTTATACAGAAAATGTCCTGGATCTAGGCGGGCGATTAATCTTAATTCTTTACTATTTTTATATTCATTATTCCTGAAGTGCCATTTATTGACTGCAATAGTTTCCAATGAAGTTGGAGCAATCGTTCGTCAAGTTCCCTTTCTTTAATCTAGCAACAATATGTGAAGCCTTGGCTAGACACTCAAGGCTTCACATACTACTACTATCAGCATCATTTTTTCATACAGAGGAGTTTTTATAAAATTCATTGACTAAGGAGTGATCTACACTTGTCAAAGGGGTTTAATTACTTCTATGTTTGGTACACAATGAACAGGAGATTAAGGCATTCTTAGGCCCTGTCCACACGGTCGAGCTTTGGTCGACGAACTTTGTCCGATGTGACGTCAGAAGCGGAGAAACAGCGAGAAAAGTCAGAACTTTGCCGCGGTTTCTCCGCTTCTGACGTCACATCGAGCAAAGTTCGTCGAGCAAAGCTCGGCCGTGTGGACGGGGCCTTATATTCCCTCCGTAACCTTCAATGCTCCATTTAAAGCTGCAAGGGGAAATGGAAACTAACATGTGATGAAATGAAACGAAACGAATTCTATAGATGTTCAACGAACGGCAATAGATGGTAACAAGAAATCCACCTCTTGGTCAGGGCTTTTGGAAGACATGTAACCGAATTTCCTAGTTGATTTTAAGTTATGTGACGTCCCAACTACCAGGATCAATGCCACCGTACAACTGGAATGACTGAATCAATTAGAGTATATAAATCAGCCAAAAGTAAGAAGTCCATTGAATGAAGCATTTGTTGCTGGCATTCGTTGAATGTTTTCTTTCAGCATCAAGGAATCCATGGTTATGAAACCTATCGATTCAAGAGACGGGAAAGTTACATCAATAGGGAAGAAGTCAAAGTGACTAAGGAGTTGTTGGAAATAGAAAAAGCTTTGTTTGGCAGGGAAGTAGTAATGGGGAGGAAGTGGTAATATCAAATGTGTTCATGTTTTTTTTTTTTTTTGGGGGGGGGGTGTGGGG
>NC_087213.1:79935118-79945118 GCF_015104395.2 Macrobrachium nipponense | reverse complement strand
GTGATCCTAAAAACGGCGCACATAGTAAGAAAAGTGATGGACTCTTAAGGCGGCAGGATGCAACCCGGAACCCCACACTATAAATACCACCCAGTCGAATTGGAGGACTGTGATAGACCAATAATAATAATAAAAAATAATAATAATAATAATAATAATAATAATAGTAATAATAATAATAATAATAATAATAATAATAATAATAATAATAGTAATAGTAATAATAATAATAATCTCATTTATTTCAGCTCAGGGCCATATATATGGAATATGCAAAATACAGACAATAACATACACAATCTTGATACATGAGACAACATAAAAAATTGAATAAACGGTTCTATCCACAAAATAGCTGAGGTAGTATAAAAGATAATCATAATACTGGTAATAACAGTAAAAAATATTAGAGGGGAAAAAATGCATTGAGAGTTATAATAGTTAGTGAACAGATTATATAACTTGAATTTCAGCTAGAGACCTTAGGTGGTTACAGAAGTCAGGTCCTGAGGGCTAAATATGAAAATTGAGTGTAGAAAAATCTTAACTCGATAGCATTCACAGTAATGATGAAAAAGTAAAATATCAGCAATAAATATAATAATAATGACAAATTCTGCAAACGACACATTGCCAATACAGATACTAAGTCCTTTAGGGAACAAAGGACTCATTTTCCCATCTTCCCACAATTTAGATCTTCTTGCTTCACTCCTTAGGATGCTTTGTATGGCAGAGTGGTAGCGGGGAGTGTTTGTGAGGTGACTCAAAATGTCAGTGTGTACAACAGAGATACGTCTTGTGGTCTCTCGGGTATAGTTCGTCCAGAAGGAACACCCATAAATACTGTAGCAATACGAGCCGAAGAGCAGCAGTTTCACGTCATGTTGACAGTTGCATATAGTTTACGACGCCTCTGTTCAATGTCTGCCGTATCTTTTAGGTCATCCGTGGTAATGTGACCCAAATACGGAATTCATGCACGAATTCCAGCCGATGATTTCCGAGGAAAATTTGTAGTTCTGCAATATGCTTAAGCGATCTCGGGAGCAGCGACATGCGCTGGGTCTTGGTTTCGTTGCATAGGATATCACATTCCTCTGCATACTGTTGGCAAGTGTAGATGAGTCGTTGGAGACCTTGCACTAATGGGGAAATCAAAACCATATCGTCGGCGTAACAGAGGTTGTTTATAGTTGTTTCATTGACAGTGCATCCGATTGGAAGTGAGTTTAGTTTGACATTCAAAGCATCTGTGTACATATTAAACAGGTATGGGGTGAGAATGACCCCTTGCCGAAACCAGTTTAGAGAGCTGAAGGTGTACAATAATACGTTACCCCATTTGACACAGAAATATAAAGGTGTGCCTCTTTTATGCAGCTTCAGGATGAGTTTCAGGTAGTTTACTCTCAAATGCTTTTCTCCCATCCACAAAACAAAGGAAAACAAGAGAGGCTGATGATAGGTAACAGTTCAGCAATATTTTCATTATGTAGACGCAGGTATCGGTTGAGTGGTTTGCTTTAAATCCGAACTGGTGTCAGTGGTGTGTAGAAAGGGGAGAAGTCTCACTAGAAGAACCAACTCAAGTATCTTCGACGCAATCGTTGTGAATGCAATCAGTTGGTTGCCAGGGTCAGCTGCATCCTTTAGCTTGTTTTTGATTAATGGTATCAAGTGAACTAAGAGTAAGGAGTCTGGAAGAAACTGGTGAATTATGCGCGCATTGAATAGGGCAGCTAGCAAAATGTAAATTGTCGGATGGCAGAATTTGAAAGCCTCTGCGGAAAGAGGATTTATTATTAGTTAGGCTGTTTATGGCATCGCTGATGTTACCTGGCGTAATATGATCTGAAAAATTTTCATTTTCGTTGAATGTTATCAGTAAGGAGGTTGTCTACATCCATTCGGGAGTCTTGATCGTTTATGCAATGCAGGATATTGTTGAAGTGATCGCCTCACATACTTGCGATAGCCTCGTCACCTACTGCTTCCCTTACTCTCTGTGATTGCTTTTTAGTTTTGGGATTTAAGGACTGGATATCTTTCCAAAGATGAGGATAGTAACCGGATTCTAAGTTTCTAGACATTGCATCGGCTCTTACTTGTTTTGCATTTAATCTGCAGTGTTTAAGAGCAAG
Source organism: Macrobrachium nipponense (assembly GCF_015104395.2). Lineage (NCBI taxonomy): Eukaryota > Metazoa > Arthropoda > Malacostraca > Decapoda > Palaemonidae > Macrobrachium > Macrobrachium nipponense. Next base: position 79,942,974 of record NC_087213.1, on the reverse strand, counting down.
TTTGAACTGTGCTCTCGCCTGTCTCATCAGTAATGCAGTGTCCTTCCCTCGGGCTAACATTTTGCCTCCACAATAAAAACATTTATCGTGAGTATGTATACAGATCTTTAACCAAGTCATTCCATCCAGGCAGCCCTGCCCGAAGCAAGCATAGCGGAGATTATGTTCGAATAGAATTCATTCAGAGCCTTCCTGTGGTGGTCATTTCTACAATTTGTGTTAGTACAAAGTAAGAGGTCTGCCGGTTGAACTATTGACCGCAACCTGGTTCGTGTGTTCGCCCTAAGTATCTGGTTTTCTGCTGGTTTTTAAAATCCCAGTTTACCACTGGTGGGTGCTCAGTTAGGGGGTTCACGGTAAGGAGGGATGGGGTACTGAATGACACCTGTAATGAGATGTGATTGTAGCCCGTTGCAAGATCGTAGAGAATATTGCAGGTCATAATAGAATCATGAAGTTGTGGAGATGTGAGGCAATGGTCTAGCCAGGAGGTTGTAATTGCGTCCGCTCTATTTTGTACATATGAATAGGAGGGAGGGAGGGTGGGAGGAGCATTACATCGCTAATTTCGAGAACATGATTTTGACAGAGGCGAGTAAGTTCATTTTAAAATTGTTTTGTGGGGTGAGAATTAAGGTCCCAATTATACAAATATGATCAGCAGCAGAATCGTGAATAATACTGTGTAACTCACCTATTGATCATGCAGTATTGATCAAACATTATTTATTAGGATTTTAGAGTTCCCTACTGTCACTTGAAGCCCAAGCAATCTGTCATCTTGTAGGTTATGACATTTTCCATATTGTCTAACAATTTGTGCCCCAGGAAAGAAAGGCCCCCTTTTGGGTGGCCGACTATGATTTGATCAGTAACTTGCATCGATGAAGTCGAGAGGGCTCTGAAGTCTTCATGTATTGAATCGCAGATGACAAAGTCATGTGGCCAGAGGAGCGTTTCTGGCAATGCAATGATGCCTTTAAAGCTTTTTCAGAACATGTTCAGGGGAGGAATGTTCCACTTGAGGCCAAAAATATTCCAAGAGATTATATCTAATGCATCCATGGCTACTCACGGAGATGGGAGATGAAAGTGCTGATCATTTGGATGGAAAGGGGGTTAGCCAAGGGTTGTGGGCAGTCACTTGCCGTGGGAGGTTGGCTGCCACTTGCGGTGGAAGTGACCCTGCTTGGGGTGTCAGCACAAGTTCTCCTGGTGGTGGGGGGGTCAGGTGTTGGTCCCAGATTGGGTTATATCTTGAGACTATTATATTATGTCCAAAATTCTCACCTTCAAGAACATCGAGGTGTTGAAATAGGTAGGTAATCCTATAAGCCACTTTATGATTACTTTTGCATGGGAGTTCGTGGGAGATTAGGGAGTAGGAGCCCGTAAGAAACTTGACTCTCTCCCCTATGGCATCTAGTGTCACCGATGAACGCAGATTGGGAATTGCTACACGACATCTCTTCTCAGGTTTCGGGCGAGGTGAAGCACGAATGTTAGGCTCTGGTCCAGTGGCCAAATGAGAGGTTCTTCTCTTTTTTCTGCTTGTTTGTGTCTGCCATCCGCCAGACCCCTCATCATCACTCTCATCCAAATCCACGATGGGGGCCTGGGGCCAGAGAGATAGGGCCAGGAAATTCACAAGGGCTGGTGAACATCACTGAAGGTCTATCTTCCACCGGAGGCACAAGGGAGGGAGAGAAGGTTGGGAGTTCAACGGTCCCCTCAGAACGGTCTATAGGTGATGGGGGCACTTCAACCGAGGGAGAGAGGCCAGTAGACACCTGGCCATCTCAACTTTGTGTCGCACCCTCACTTCTCCAGAGTTGATGGGAGGCGAGGAAATAATGGATGCTGCATTCAAAGGAGGCTGGTGGCTTGCTGTACAATTGTCTGAGGATTCCTGCACTCCTTTGATCACATCCCAGATTCGTGTAAGATTGTTATTTGTTTCCAGAGTTTTAAGACTGTCTAGGGATTTCTGTAATCCTTTGATCACGTCCAAGATTCTTGAAAAATTTTCATTTGTTTCCTCAATTTTTTCAGAGTTTTTTCCAATTATTTCTGAAAGGGATTTTGCTGTATGGAAGGAATTTTCTTCTACCATGTGGTACACTGCAGGTAAGCTTAGGGTAGCAGCCCCTTTGGAGGCAGATTGTAAGGGTCATCAGAGTAGATTTCCACCGAGGAAGTTCTTAGCCACTTAGAGATACAAGATATTTTCTTGTGTGAGGACAGGTTTTTTCCAGTTCAGCCAGCAGAAGGCATGGAACGAACCATGTCCTCGGCCCCATATTGAAGACCCAAGCCATGATGACCACATGCCCATGTGAAAGTCCCCACACAATGTGGAACTGCCAAACCTCTTGGTAACCTTTTGCTGTGATTATTATTCACTTGCCCTCCCCTTATGTCGTCAACCCTGAAGACGAGGAATAGTCTCCTGATGAAGATAAGAATTAGTCGGCTATGGAACTGTTCATCACTTTGTGCACAGTGGTATCCCCATGGTATGCCCATCCTAATAACATCCTATGGAGAGGGCTCCCTTTTGTTTTTCTTCAAGAACACCCTAGTTAGTTCTATCGATATCCTGTACGGAGTGACCATTGTTTACCTGTCTCAGTTTTTGTATCGCTTGATTTATTTTACCCTCTCTCCGAAGTTAGGGATTCATCAGGGTTCAAGCCAAGTGAGCCAAAATGTGTGTCTAGGAGTTGCATTTGTATAACTCCTCAATTTCATTCCATTTATTTCCCAGTCAGTAAGCCAATGAATGAAAGGTGCAGAAAACTGCACCTTTCATTCATTTCCCAGACGAGGGAAGGGTTTCCCAGACAGGGCCCCAGACAGCTGTGAACTCGTGCTTAATTACCCATTCAAACCACTGACTGTAGGTCTAATCTAGATGTAAGCAAAGCTCAAGAGAGACTGAATGTAACAAATCGAGCATACCATAAAGTCACGTCCACCCAAATCAGGTCTCATAGAGTAATGTAAGACATTTCCCTTAAGCACACGATGAATCTTTCTAGGCAGCATAGGCATGATATATTTAAGCAGTTCCCTTTGTGTGAGCAGGATTCTTTAACCGTTATATGTGGAAACCACATGAACCTTATGTAGGCTTTTGTTGTTTTCCTGCACCATGTCCCCAAGCAGGCATCTCACTAAATTAAAACTCAAGACTTGCACTAACTATTTAACAAACTTCCGTGTTACCATACATGGCCGAAATACTCGGATTTAAGTGGATGCTGAATACTCCCATCATTTATTTTATATTCAATTTCCTGAATTCCTGTTTCATATTCTAAGAGGGAATCAGGTCTATGTAGGCCTTATGAATTAACTGTGCCCACTAGCTTCAATGTCTTTTCAGCTGATCATTATTTATGGACTGCATTAAGCATTGTGCTAAATCCAAGTCCCATGCAAGACTTCTCATCCATTCAATTTGATTATCCATTAATTTCAGACAATCCAAGTCTATGTAAGACTCCAAATCCATTCATTCAAATATCTTAAAAGGTACTTTTGTGACTTCCAAAATCGTTCATTTGAACATCTTAAAAGTCCTTCTGTGACTTCCAAAATCATTCATTCGAACACCCTTGAGTCTTTTAAGAGATATAGAATTCGTTCACTACGATCAATCTTTAGTTTTTTCAGACATATTGAATCCGTTCATCGTGAACTACCTTGAGTCTTTTCAGACATATTGAATCCATTCATTATTACAAACAACCTCAAGCCTTTTCAGACATTGAACCCATTCATTACAAACCACCGTGAGTCTTTCAGACAACCTGAGCTATTACTTAGCCCACTTCTAAGTTCTCCAGAACCATCTGAAGCTTAGCCCAATTCTAAGTTCCCCAGTACTCTCAATTCGTTCATTTAAGAACCATTCACAGCTGTTGACCACATCCCACCCCACCCCTCGCCTCGACACTATGGTTGATCTCGCCGAAGAAATCAAGGCCTGGGGTAAGGCTGGAAGAGCCCTTAGGATAAAGAGCCAAGAACTGCTCAACTGGATTGTGGCCGAGAGAGAAAGCAAGGTAGGAAAGAGAAGTGAAGGAGGCCCAAGAAAAGGAAGAAAGAGAAGTGAAGGAGCCACAAGAAAAGCAAGGAAAGGAAGCAAGGGAGGAGAGAGAGACAGACAGGAAGAGCAAAGAGCTCACAAGCTGAAGATAGCTCAACTGAGTGCCAACACCACCGCTGCTCTGATCCCAACCTCATCCAAGCTTACTCAAGCCAATACATTTATACCCATGTGGACTGACTCCATGCCCGAGGTCTGGCTTGACAGGGTAGAAAGGGTCCTCAGAAATTATACCCTCGCTCCCTCAGAAGTTTCCTTGCTCCTGGGAAAACACCTGGGTGGAAAGGGGGCAAATGCATTCCACCCCTTCCCCCAGGGAGACCAGAGGAATCTTCACGAAGTTCTTAAGGCCGTAACCATTGTCTACGAAATTACCCTAGAAGGATGGAGACGGCATTGGTAAAGCATAGCCAAGGAAGCAGATCAAACCTGGACTGAGTGGGCATACCACTGATGGCTGGAGTTTCTAAGTACTACCTCAGCCAAGGACATCAATGAGTGCTTCAAAATAGAGGAATTCCTATACTACACCCCTGCTACTCTCGCCACTCACATCTGTGAGAGGGCCCCAGATATGTTTGCTGACTGCTGTCACTTATGGATAACTGGGATATACATCACCAGTCCACCAGTATTCTAGGACATAAAATGTACCCCTCATCACATAGCTCGAAAAATTTCATCCACCTCTCAAAATTGGGCATCCTCTAAAGAAACCAGTGTGTGGGTACTGTAAAGAATCAGGGGCCCCCATTGAACAGTGCAGTTTGAATGCCGAGCATCAGCAGAAACCCCAAAACGGGAATACCCAGAGCAGAACTGACCCTGAATCTTGGACAAAAGAATAATGAGCCTGCTCCTTCATTCAGGACAGTGCTAAAGACAGATTATAGCAGCAGTTATTGCACTGCATGTCAAGTGTATGAGCCCCAGTGAACCAGGATGGCAGTCATAAACCCTAAGTTCCTTGACCATCCAGTTTTAAGGTCCCTTATCTGTGACACCTCCTTGAGGTAGCTATCTCGCACATCAGGCAACAGCATTCAGTGACTGCCACACAAATCTCCCTCATAAAGGAATGTAAAGTTCCCTATGGGGCTATAATTTATCCACAGAGACTTGTCACAAAAGAAAGTTTCATTCACATAGAATGGATACTTCATACAGTTCAATTGAGTCATAAGACCTTGCCAATCCAAAATATGTACAGTTGCAGTAGCAAGATATATTCCTGGAGGTTATGACATCATCCTGGGACAAGATTTTAAGTCCCCTCCTAATTTTTGACAAGCCAGGGATTCTAAGCCCTGGAACAACTTCCTCGGGCATAAAGAGTCCTAAAGTGACCTCCCTCCAGCTCACTGCCGGTGCCACTTGCGTGCCCTGAGCGGTACCAGACTCCTTCCATTCAGAACAGAGTCCTTGATAATGTCATGTCCTGTGTGTAGCCCTGTCCCAGTCCCAGAGCCTTGATGTGCCATAGGTCCCTCTATTAGAGACCCCACTTGTGATTCCAAATTTCTTCCAGGGTCCTGGACAGTGCCATGCTCCATCCGTCAAGGACGTCGAGCCCATTCAAATTTCGATTCCTGTGCATGGCCCTGCATTAGTGTCAGTGCTAGAGCAAGTATCCAATCACCCCCCAGGAGACACCAGTCTTGATAACCTCTCACCTCCCTGTTTGGTACCCTTACCAGTGCTGGTGACAGAGGTCGTCAGATTTCCACTTAACCAGATTCTCATGACCACAGCAGTAGCTCACTGTAAGGAACAGCCTTGCAACCTGTGCCCAAGTCGGACAGCTTAATTTGCGATCCGCTCATGCCAATGCTGAATTCTTCCTCTTCTCCTCAGTCATCAACCAATTTACCCTTGATAAATGATTCTGCCATATCTCAATTGGCTGATGAACACATGCAATGGCAATGGCTGGTATTCGAGTTTGCAAGGCCTTCCTCTGCTCCAGTTGTTGCAGCAACAAAGGGACAGATGGCACTTGCATATCTTCTCATGACTCTGTTCCCTCATGTCCCCTTCTGACATCGAAACACTGGCCTCAGAGAGGACCAAGATAAATAAACAGTAACAATCATCAATGCTCCAGTTAGCTTAAGTGAGTCGACAAACTTGACTTGCACTCATGCTTTTGGCACAGGCCATATTTATTGTTTTCATTTTAATTGTAAAGTAACTGTAGGCAAAATTTGCCTTCACAAACCTCTTTCACCACTACCTTTGAGGGATAATTCTTCAACCCCCTTCCTTGGAGGAGTGAATGCCGAGAGACCTTGGTTTTCAGCACTTATCTGGAGGGAGCATCAATCCTCGCCCAAGACATCAGCCGGCAGAAGGCATGGAACAAGACATTAGCCATGATGACCTCATGTCCATGCGAGACCCCCTGCATTCGACATGCGGGACTGCCACACCTCAAAATCTGCATGGAATGTCAGTGTAACTTCCCAAAGCTATGAAAGGGCCTCGCATGGACAAGTTCTTCCTTAGATGATACTATACGCTTGACCAGGATTATCGTCCTCCTTTGGTCTCCTGAGCTGCCCCTTGATATGCGGCTGTTGCTGGGCCTCAATAACCTTTGAATGTGATTATTTACTTGCCTTCCCAACACTTTGTGCACTGGTATTCCCACGGTATTACCATCCTTATAGCACCCTAAAAAGAAGGCTCCCTTTTGTGTTTCTTCAGGAATACACCAGTCAGTTCTATCTGATATCCTGTATCGAGAGACCATTTTTTCCCTGTCCCAGGCACGCTATTATTCTTCTATGTGTTTTTCTATTTTAGATATATCTAAATTAAACCCACAAGAGTTTGCAGAATCACTGCCTTTCTGAAAACGGTCCTCAGCCGTAATTGTGTATATATTTTAGCTAAGTGCAGAATAGAGTTATCCCAAGGTAAGTTGTGTATATTCCTAATGTAACCCATGTGGTTAAACTAGATCCCCTAGCTAAAAACATATCTGTGGCTCTCTTAGCCCGGATTTAAGCCTGTAGTTTTAGTTAAAAACATAACATATAATACATATACAAGAAACTCAACCTTATTATGAGAGAGAGCCAGTCAGAAGAGAGAAAAGTCTCTACACAATAACATAACTATACTATTAAGCTTAAAATTGTAAAAACATGATCAATAAATGTTTTAACCAAACCAGTATATGTTTGCTTCAAAATATTTAAGAAATATCTCAACAAATTCTTGAATAATAATATTCAGCCTAAACTTCCAGCACTGACAGTACCTAACTTGATTTCTGTTTTGTTTTTCTTTTATTTTTATTTCATTTTACTTATTTATTTAGTTATATATTTATTTATCTATTTATTTATTTATCAATTTTTTGCCTTTAACGTATGGTGACAGATTTTAACTATACTAGGGCAGATCTTAAAGAAATACTTATACTGTATTAATCCCAAATTTGTTCTCAGGAATCCAAGAACAATTGGAAACCTTTCTAAATTTAAAGAGACTGTACACAACCTTATGCAAATCAAATTTCGTCATGGCGTTAGCCGTAGAACAGTCTGCACTTTGATTAAGAAGGAGTTTTCTAACATAATTAAAAGTTGCCCTGAGAAATATGCGGATCAAATTTCTAGCAAGATGGTCTTATGAAATATACATGATCGTCAAACTCCTTCTCTGACTTTCCATTAAGAGGTTTACAAGAGATTTGTTCTTCAGTGCCACGACTAAAGATCAAGTGAAAAAAAAA
>NC_087213.1:79927618-79930118 GCF_015104395.2 Macrobrachium nipponense | reverse complement strand
CACCGTGCAACAGCAGCATCCTCCTTTTAATACTACTATCTTCTTGCTCCTTTCCCGTCGTTTCCTCAAGCAGTCTCAAGTTTAGTGCAACTCTTCCCACCTTCTGCATCATTCAGCTCAACCTCTCTTCTATATTCCACACACTACAAAGACTCAGAATAACTCTTGCTATCGACCAAAGACTACATTTACTTCAGACGGCGTCTTTCCAATTTTATCTTTATTTTGAGATCCATTCGTTCACCTTTCTTGCTGCACTTATTGCCATGAAAAACAATTTATATCTCCTGAAGGATTTGTTCACCTCTTTCCTTCCAATTTTTCTCTCTCTTTACTATCCTGTCCATCCTTTAGTTTGCATGCACGTGATCTCTTCAGTCATGCAATCGCACCTCATATGCAGATCTTTTTTCCTCCACTGATCCTTCTACTTCCTCGTCCCACAAACTACTGTTTTCATTTCCTTTTCCTACCGTCCTGTATTCATGATATTTCTTGCGGTCTCTATAACCACATTTTAGAAGGTGAAGCACTTTCCATTTACTCCTCTTACCTACGTATCTTGAATGCTAGCCTATATTTCATCCATTCCTGCCTTATTTGTTTTTATAGCTTTCTTTATAAAAAACCGTAAGTTCAATTTATATCCGTATTTTCACAACTGCCTGTCCAATTTAATTTGATTATAACTTTTGCTGCAACCAAATAATGATCAGCTAACTTCCTGACACTTCTCTTTTCACCTTTAAATTCACCAACTTACTCCTCCTTGTCCTCAACATTTTCTCTTTGTTAAATTTAATTGTATTTCACTCAATTTTACCTTGGGAGATACGAAGTTTCGGCAATCCAAGTCCCTTTCTAAATTTTTGATCTATGAATTTTTTTTTTTTTTATGTAACATCAATGCCATCTTTGTCACGTATCTTTGATTACTGTCGTGGCAAGCCACTCAGATGTCATGAGTTCGTGCCTCCCCGAGGGCGATGAAAAATCACTGCCTCTGCATCATGATCAGTTACTGCTGCAGTGTGGGGTCTGCGGTGGGAGGTCGAAATCAACATAATAATGATGATAATAATAATAATAATGAACCAAACAAAAACTTCTTTCAGTTTTCTTCTGAAGATTGAAAAAGAAACCCACAAATTCAATTTGTAACTTGTTTACTTCTAAGTATTTACATTAAGTTTTACTCCACACTCGAGTACTTTCAGGCCCTTCTGTGGCCCATTCTCAAGAGATGTTTGGGATGTTAGCCTGGGTCAAGGCCCAGCAGAAGACTGCTGGGCCTTGACCCAGGCTAACATCCCAAACATCTCTTGAGAATGGGCCACAGAAGGGCCTGAAAGTACTCGAGTGTGGAGTAAAACTTAATGTAAATACTTAGAAGTAAACAAGTTACAAATTGAATTTGTGGGTTTCTTTTTCAATAATAATAATATAATAATTAAATAATAATAATAATAATAATATAATAATAATATAATAAATAATAATAATATAATAACGATAGTAACCTAACCCAACAAACTCACATTTTCAACCCGAAGCAGATTACAGATTTAGACCGTTTCAAAATTTCTTTTTTTCATACCCATTTTCTTAAATTTCTGGTCCAAATACACGCGATTAAACTTTTTCCTATCACACTGGGTATAACCTAAACACTCCTTGAAATGAACTCGTGTCATTTAGATATTAAAAGTGCCTCCCTTTCCATAACTCTACGCCTAACATCAATCCCAAACATGATTCACTCTGTCCTTCCCGTTCCAGCATGCACACAGTGCCGTCCTTTGTCTTACTACATTTTAAATGAGCCACTTTTCTCTCCTTAACCAAATTTACTCCTATACTTGCCTTCTCGTCTGACCCTCATCCATGCGTACTCAAAACTATAAGGTTTACTGTTTTTACTGCCAGCACAGGGCTATGGGGTTACAGACTATGACACTATGACCTGGTCATTTAATGAATGAATCACACCACGCTGAACGGTGAGGATGCCATCCTACAGAAGAGAAGGAGCATGGTTCGAATTGTCCTCGGCAGACGAGGTTCGTCTGCCATTCAGAGGGAATTTACTCCCAGTGGATGCTCATCCAGCTTGAGGTAGGCTATATTTATCCCTTAAACCAGGGAGTTTTCAACCTTTTCCTCGCCGCGTACCCTTTCGGGTATTTGTAATATCAGGAATGTAATACCATTACTTTGAATAACGTGGAAAACAAAACCAACTCAGAAAAACTGTATGGAGGGGAAATAAGTACATAACTCTCCTGACATAACCAATAATACTATAAAAAAAAATTCCATAGAAAAACAAAGAAAATTTTTTATGATTATTTACCGTTGGGTATGAAGTAAATTTTCAAGGTTATGGTACTGGGATCCAAAAACAAAATATATTATTATGACAATCAGCTGCAAAAGGGGTTAATGAAATGGCTGAAATAGTTTTCATTAACTATCTTGGTTGGCTGAGGAGCAGTTTTTG
>NC_087213.1:79900118-79920118 GCF_015104395.2 Macrobrachium nipponense | reverse complement strand
TGAGAAAGCAATTCAAAAAGCAAACGTAATTTTCTACCGACCCCCTAAAGACAAGACCAGAGACACACCCAACAATAAAATAAAAATTCCTCACCTGGAGACGATTAAGAGAGTAACTCACACCCTTGGGAAATCCAACCCTTTTTGCATTTACCTACCCAAATACCTTAGCCAAATCCCTGATTAACGTCCAACAAAAGACATCTCCCAAAGACTGGGGTATATGAGATCCCATGCCAGGACTGTGACCAATCTTACATCGGATTTACAGGTAATCACTTCCCCAGAGATTAATACAACACAAACGGTCAGTTAGGTATGGACAACAGAACTCGGCTATTTTCAACCATATAAATGAACATATCCATAGGAATAAACTGGAATATGTCACGTGTTAATTTATAGCAGCAACTGCGGTACAAGAGTCAAATGATGGAATCGGCCTTAATAAAAGAGAAGCAGGTAATGAACATCTCAAAAGGGGCGTGGATCTCAGATGTTGTCGACGAAGTGTTCATTCAACCAACGCTTAAGAAGATTAAAGGAAGATTATCAGCGGGGGTGACCTAAATTGGCTTACTTGTGGACGGATCTCTTGGTATAAATACCACCTTTTCTGTAAACTTTTCTCATTCATATACCTGAAGAGAGAGACAGCAGTCTCTGAAAAATAGTACTTTTCTCTCTTCATTTTGGTGTTTTTATGGGCTCCTTTTATTAGATATATATATATATATATATATAATATATATATATATATCTATATATATATATATATATATATATATATATATTATAGGTATATATATATATATATATATATATATATATATATATATATATATATATATATATATATATATATATATATATATATATATATATTATATATATTTATATATATATATATATATATATATATATATATATATATATGTATATATGTATATATATATATATGATATATATATATATAGTATATATATATTATATATATATATATATATGTATATATATATATATATATATATATATATAGTATATATATATATATAATCATATATATATATATATATATATATATATATATATATCATATATATCTTATATATATACATACGTATATATATTATATACTATATAATATATATATATATATATATATCATATATCATATATAGATATATATATATATATATATATATATATAGATACATATATATATATATACTATATATATATATATCTATATATATATCTATATATATATATATATATATATATATATACTTTATATATATATATATATATATATATATATATATATATATATATATATTATATATTGCTACTTTCAAAATGCATATATCTCCTCTGTGGTTGTATAAAATGTTATGTAGAATTGTGCAACATTTTTCAGATTCCTAGATAGCTTAGAGATAGGATGTTTTAAAATGTGTGTTCAGATTTTGCATAACATTATGTAAAAGAATATATATATAATATAGAATGTAAAAAGAGCGATTTTCTTTGTCCATTCGAAACTACGATTGTTTCCCTATTATGTCAGCACTGTGAGATTAGAGGGTCTCCGAGATCCGTTTGCTTTCCTAATCTGTCAACACGTTTGATAAGGGAGCTCCAGACTTCACTTGTGTTTTGAGAATCTGTCATCATGTGCGATAAGGGCTTCTCCTTCGTTGATCGAGTAGAGTACGTGTATGTCTTTGCCGAGTACCACGTGCAGATTCCATATTTTGCATAAAAGTTGCGTAAGATTTCGAAGCTTGCCCAAAAACGTGTAGTGTCATCTGCCCTGTCCAGTTTCCGTACGGAAGAGAGTATCATTAGATCGTAGATACTCGAGGCATTAACATCTCGCTCTCTCTCTCTCTCTCTCTCTCTCTCTCTCTCTCTCTCTCTCCCGCGATATCCTTGAGATTATAATAACGTAACGTAAATTGGTCACTCGTAACTTGTGAATTTCATATTTGATATTTCTTAGAGTTTATTTAGTTAGTGTTTTTGTGGAATCTGAACAAACATTGTTTCGTATCGGCGCCTGGTTTTTGGTAAAGTGAAACAAGCCTGCAGCAAAGAAAGAAATTGGTATACCAAAAAGGTAAAATGTGTTATATTTTTATTAGTTGCAACTAATATCTAATGGTTATGATGGTTTGGTAAGAAACTAATAATGGATAGGAACAGTGGTTAACTAGTAACTAATAACAGATGGTTACGAAGGTTTGGTAAAAATTGATAGTTACAATGTTTTGAGTGAAAAGATTTACACTTTCACAGATTGCAAATTTTTGTGTTTTGTGTTTGTTTAATTTTTTGTGTATCTGTTCATTTTCTTATTGAAGTGTGCCTTTTTATTTTATATTTTCATTTGCATTCACAATTTAATTGACTTAGTTATTTTCATTGCTTAATCATTGCACATTTAGTTAAATTTAAAACTTTTGAATTAATTTGCATTTACTTAGAATTCTTTTCAAGTCTTATTATTGTTTAGCACTTGTAAATTAATTTCAAATTTTCAATTATTGACTAACACTTTTGAATTTTGATTAAATTAATTTTCGTGAATTTTGTGATAAATTAATTTTGATTTAATTTTACTTAATTGATATAGATACATATATATGATATATAGATACATATATATAATATATATACATATATATAAATATACATAAATTTATATATATATATATAATATATATACTATATATATATATATATACTATATATTATTATAATTAATATATATATACACACTCCTCACGATTGGCCCAGTGCCCAAAGAAGAAGTTAAAGGCTCTACCAGCCATCAATTAAGAGTTTGGGGGTTCCCCAGCAGAGAACCCAGTAAGCATAGCCTCACCCTGCAGGCACCATCTGGCCCACCGGGTTAAGGTTTTTGAGGGTGAAGCAACTGCCCCTCCATGATTTTGGGAAGCAAGTTCCCTCCAGGGGCTATAGTAGAGGGACACCATATGATAGAAGGGACAAGGTTGGATCAGAAGATAAAGCTGCCTACGGTCCTCTTTCAGGTCATATGTTCCTAGGGGGAAAAGCTATGCAAGGTTGCCATATTAAAACATATCAAGTGGATTTGAAAAATTATCACAGCAGCTCCATCTAGTGTCCAGGGCCGAGAGGCATGCTAGGGAATCAAGGCACCTCTCACTACAGGCTATCCCAGTCTCCATTCCATGGAGGCACTGAAAGGGAGAACACCTTGCTCTGTAGGAAAGCAAAATCCAGGCCCAGAGAAACACCAAAAGAAGAACCCACCTGTTGTCCTTTCTCCCTCCTCCTCTGCCCAACCACTTTCATTGGATATACATACAATGTTTGCGACATCCAGGCACTCCAAGCGAATTCCCAGAATGTTCTTTAATAAACAGCAGCATTCCATTCGAGAATACCTGCATCGCCGTTAATGAGAGTCCTTCAGATGATCCACAGCAATGTCCGTCTCTTAAGTCTATTGTTTAATTCCCCTTCCAGTTCACACCCCTAAAACTAGCCGGCCACCTGAATATGCACACCTGCATTCAGTGACAACACTCATGGGAAAAGGACAAGCCTCAATCTCCACACCTCTCCTTCCGCTAGGGGAGCGTTACCTTCATTAACACTGCTCTATAGTCAAACTCAGCCTTTTTGGCCACTAAGGCGTTGGCCTTGTTTACCCTGGATTTTCCACACAGTTGCCACTTCTCCCAAGGTAGGTACTTCTGCCCACACCTTTCTTTCTCTCTCTCTCTCTCTTTCTTGTGTTCAGCCTCTGACCACTATTCTTGATTTGCTTTGGAGCCAATCCTTCTAACTGTCCTTTTGCTTACTTTGGCGGCTTTGGCTGTGTCCGCTGTTGGCCTTTTCATCTAAAAAGTACCGATTAACATTATAAATTATTTCCTTAGTCTGACTGTGCAGGCGGGGGAAGCGAGAAGCGGGAGATGTTTACATGGTGTGACCGTGACACGAAATGAAAGACCTTGTCTGGCTGAGGTGGCAACAGAGCACTAATCCTGCACGGAGGTGGTGTCAAATCTCATGAAAACATTTTTAGTAACATTCATTTTCCCATCAAAAACTTAGTCATTCTTAAACATATGAAGTTTTATTATGAAACAGAGTAATTACCATATATTTAGTTAGTATAAAAAATATCAGCACCATTTTTTCATCACTCTTGTGGCGTATTTAGAGAACTGTGGCAACTGTGCAGCCAACGCCTCAACGGCCAAAAAGGCTGAGTTTAACTATAGTGGCCAACTCCTCTCAACCCAGTTATGTGCCCGTGAACTTTGAACTGACAGTAACCCTTTCGCACCCTGTAACTCCACTCACTCTCATCTCCTCAACGACGCTCCTTCCATTCTTGTTCCTTCCAAGGCACTAGTGTCTGTTGAAATGTTCTCGTCCAGCATTCCCTGAGGGATTTGAAGGATCCTCCTTTGACGAAGAAACAATGTAAACTGCTGATTGAAAATGTCCAAGATGGCGGCTGCAGATGGGGATATAAGGAACCAGGATTGCCCTTACAAACTAAGGCAGTAGGTTCTTACAGACCACTATAGTAGGAAGCCGTACAGGAGGAAGCTGTACAGTTGGAAGAAGGCTCTAGTCCCGAAGACCTATGCCTATAGCTGTCGCTTGGACTCAGTTGTCCACCTTTTGAGTTGAGAGAGACTCATCCATCCCATTGCCTTGCCTTGTCCTATGGTAGAAGCCTACAAGACTTTCTCTGGTGGACTCATACTCCAGGAGAATCCCAAGCCATTTTCCCCATTAACTAACCCTACAACGAATGTCAAGTCCACTGACATATCAGGAAATGTACCAAGAGAACTGTATTTTGATTTAAACCAGTCTGTGTAGTCCAAGTTCCCATTCTAAACAACTTCTCCATTCCTATTCCTATATCCTCAAAACACCCTTTGAATTTGCTTTCCCAAATTCCCATTCCAGTGAAAATGTGACCTAGTGCAGTGACAAAACTCCCCTTACAGTTATATAGTCATATTTTAATAAGTGATTCTAGTTGTTTTCTTGGTATCAAGCTGTTGAGTAATCATTTTGCTTGAAACCTAATGTGGAATTTAATGAAGTTTTACTTTGCAGTGGCGTCTCAAAAGTAAATTCTTTGCAATATCCCTAGTCTCAATCGCTACAACTCTGAATTTCTTGCAGATGTATCGCCATTGCTGTTGTTCCTGCCAGTGTCATTCAACGGTGTTAAACAGAAACAGGTGCAAACGAAACACTTCTTAAGTGATCATAGACTATTATTTGAGTGTTACTTTGTCTCTAGCTATTCTGTGTCAGACCAGTCGAAGGAAATCCTGTTTTTACTCTAAGTGTTAACTTTAGTCCTGGCTATTTTAGTTATTATATCGTACCTGGTGTGACACTAGTTACATTGCATTTTAGTGAAATTATAGTTAATTTTAGCGGACGCATAGTGTTTTCTTTTGAACCAAATTTTGGTAGTTGGTAAAACTTTCACAGTGCAGTGGTTGACTACGTTCTGTTTGCTGTCACCATTGTTGTTGGTCCTCTCTAGTCACTGATTCAGTTATCCTGTTGTAAAGGCATCCTAATTGAGCCAAGCCATTGATCTAATCAATCAATTGAAATCTTAACCCTTGGACCTATCGAGATCGCGGCTGGTACGCGAATATATATATATATATATATATATTATATATATATATATATATATATATATATATATATATATATAATTAGATATTAATTTCTTTCAAAATGCATATATCCCCTCTTGGACTGTATAAAATGTTAGAATAAAGTTTGCAACATTTTTTCAGATTCCTAGCTAGCTTAGAATTAGGATGTTTTAAAATGTGTGTTCAGATTCTGCATAACATAATGTAAAAGAGTATATAACGTAGTATGAAAAGAGAGAGAGATCAACTTTGTCCATTCGAAACTAGGATTGTTTCCTGATTATGTCAACGCCTTGCAATAAGAGACATCGAGGTCTCTGTTGTGCTTTGGGAAATCTGTCATCACGTCTGATAGGGACTTTTCTCGAGTGTTTCGATCAGGTGTCTGGCTGTTGTGAGGTAACAATTAATGAATGGTAAGTGTAGTAACCAGATCTTTGGCTACATTCCCCCCAAGTATTAATGGTGCCCAGAGACTCGGGAAAGCAGATTTCACTATCACTCTAGCATATACTGGTGGTGTTAAGGATATATTTTGCTAGGAGAGTGACCATATAGTTTTGCTTTGCATTTATTGTGTTGAATTATAAGTTGATAACTTAGAGGAAAATGACTCAGTTCAAAGATCAGGAATTTTTAGCAGCCCCTTCAATCCAAGTTTTATCTGAAACCACTCTGACTAAGGCACAGTGGAGCGCTTTAGCAGTGGCATGTGGTGGTTATGTGTCTACTAGTATGGTAAAGGCACAAATAAGATGTATTGCTATGGAATCATTGAAAGACTCTGGTAGAATAACTTATGATGATGAATTAGAATTGGCTCAAGAGTTGTTGAATGTAGCACGTGCTGATCTTATGAATAAGCAAGCAGAAAAGATAGAGAAAAGTAATGCAGAGTTAGAGCTTAGACGCATTGAAGCAGAAGAGAATTTGATTAAGCTGAAAACGCAAGCTGAAAGAGAAAAAGAAGACAGAGAGATAAGAGAAAGAAGAGAAAGAGAAGACAGAGAGAAAAGAGAAAGAAGAGAAAGAGAAGAAGAAAAAGCAGCAGAAGAGGAGAGAGAAAGGATAAAAGAGGAAAGAGAAATCGCAAGAGATGAAAGGGAGATGGAATTGATAAGAGCTAGATCCACTTTACCTGTAACCCTGTCTAACCCTAACCAAGGTAATCAAGACCCTGTATTTGATGTAGTAAGAGTACAGAAGTTAATCCCTAAGTTTACTGAAGAAGCTCCAGATGAGTTTTTTTATCACTTTGAGAAAGTGGCTTCAGGTATGGGATGGCCAGAAGATAAATGGAAAAGGGAGAAGTGCTTATCTAGCCTTAACAGCTGATCAGTGTAATGACTACAAGGTACTTAAACACAGTGTGCTACATTTTTACCAGATGACCCCAGAGTACTACAATGAAAGATTCAGAAATTTAAGAAAAGATGAGAAGGGAACATTCTTAGATTATGCTTACAAAGTGAGAAGGTGTTTCAAACGTTGGGTAGAAGCTGCTAAAGTTAAAACTTTTGATGAGTTAGAAGAGTTACTTGTTCTTGAACAGTATCTTAAGGGAATTCCTGAACATATAAGAGCCTATTTGAGAGAGAGAGAGAGAGGTGAAGAAACTTGACAAAGCTGCTACACTGAGGGAAGATTACAATATAATTAGTAGTAAACATAATTACAATGTCCAGTACCAGAGTCAACAACGCCCAGGTTTTAAGTCTTATCCAAATAACAGGAACAAATTTAATGGGAAACCTACAAGTGATACTACCAAGAGTACACAAGGTAATACACCTCAGCAAACTAATGTGAAATCCTCATCCAGTTTTTCAAGACAGTTACAGAAACCTAATGTTGTCTGTTTCAAGTGTGGAAGAGCAGGACACTTCAGTCAAGAGTGTTACAGGAATCAACAGCTGTCAAAGCCAGTTGGTCAAGTTGTGAAAGGGGACCAGGTGAAACAAACTACGAAGAGCAGTCTGGGAAAGAATCAAACTCCAGAGAAGAATGAGACTAAACAAGCTGAATGTTTAGCAACCAGTGGAAATGTTACCTCAAGCAGTGAGTGGCTTAGCAGTGTGGAGGCTTTTAAGCCATATATCTATGAGGGTATGCTATCAACTCAAGGAGGAAGTGTGCAGCAACCAGTCAAGATATTACAGGGAGTAACCATAGAGTGGTAGTACGTGGTTCTCACCCTCAGTTGGAGAAAAGTCTCACAGGAGATTCAGTTATTTTGAAAGGTATAGGAGGAGAGGAAGTAACTCCTATATGCCGCTTACACCTGTCATGTGAATTGGTGACAGGGAATGTTGATTTTGCTGTAAAGGACTCACTGGCTGTGGAGGGCGTACATGCTTTGTTGGGGGATGAAGTTGGTGGTGTGCCATTTATTCTTTGTCCTGTAGTGACAGACAAACCATTGAGGATTAGTCCTACAGTAGAGTTGGAGAAGAATAACCCCCACCTGTTTCCTAGTTGTGTAACTACCAGAAGTATGAAGAGGAATACGACTGAAAGTGAAGAAACTGAGGATTTACATACCCAAAAAGGATCAAGAGAAGGATCTTTGGGCTTAGAAGACTTGTTCCAGGGAAGTGATGTTTCCCATAGTGCTGACCAAGAAGAGATTTCCCAAGAAGATAAAGACGACAACGACGACAAATGAAGAAGAACCTGTTGTTCCTGAAGAGACTCCGAGTAGTCAAAGTGTTCCTGAAGACAGTAGTGAAACTACAGTAGCTGAGTTAGCAGATATTGAGGATTCAACCCTTGAAGTTGGTCAAGTGACAAGAGAGAAGCTAATGGACATGCAGAAGAAGGATGCATCGTTAGCTGATTTGTTCTTCAGAGTTGTTGATCGAGAAGATATGCAACAAACTCCAACCTGTTATTATCTGAAGGAAGGTTTGCTGATGAGGAAGTATAGACCTACAGATATGCCAGGAGATGCTCTATGGGGCGAGTATCATCAAATTTTGATTCCATATCCATTGAGGAAGCAAGAGGTTGCAGCAGTAGCTTATGAGTCTGGACATATGGGAATCAGGAAGACTGTGGAGAAGATCATGAAATATTTTTTCTTGCCTGGACTTCACAAAGGTGTTAGCAGGTTCTGTCGTGAGTGTCATACCTGCCAGATAGCTGGAAAACCGAATGAAACCATCAAGAAAGCCCCCTTACAACCTATAGAAGTTAGAGGAGAACCCTTTAGCAAAGTGATTATAGACATGGTTGGACCACTGCCGAAGACAAAGAAAGGAAATGAGTATTTGTTAACATTAATGTGTCCTGTGACAAGATATCCAGAAGCAATCCCTGTTAGAAACATATCTGCCAAGATAGTTGCTGAAAAACTTGTGGAGTTTTTCCCAAAGTTTGGTATACCAGAAATAGTACAAAGTGACAGAGGAACAAACTTTACTTCAAAGTTATTCCAGGATGTGATAAATTTGTTAGGAGTGAAACAACAGTTATCCACTGCCTACCATCCACAGACTTAAGGTGCCTTAGAAAGGTTCCACCAGACATTGAAAAGTATGCTGACAAAGTATTGTTCTGAGTCAGGAAGAGAATGGGATGTTGGTTTACCATTAATGTTGTTTGAAGTTAGGAGTGCTTATCACGAAAGCATGGGATGTTCACCTAATGAGATGATTTTTGGAAGAGAAGTGAGAGAACCATTGAAGATTCTCGCAGAAAATTGGGGAGAAAATCAAGAGGAAAGCCAAGGAGAATATGTAAAGAACTTAAGGAAAAGGTTGAAAGAGATTAGAAAATTCTCTTTAGAAAACTCGAAAGTGAGTCAAGAGAAAATGAAAAGGAGATATGATGCTAAGACTAAGCTAAGAAGTTTTAGTGTTGGACAACAAGTGTTAGTATTCTTACCTGTCAAGAGATTTCCCCTCACTAATAAATTTCAAGGTCCTTACAATATAATTCAGAAGTTGAGTGATAGAACTTATGTGATTGAAACACCAGAGAGAAGAAGAAGCCAATTAAGATACATGTGAACCTCTTGAAACCTTATTTCTCAGAAACTAAAACTGAAACTGTGTCAATAACACAAACAACTTTATCTAGAGAAGACGACGATGGCTACGAATTGGGAGCTGAAAGCAAGATGAATAATTCTTCAATTTTGGAAAATTTGAAGGATAAGTTGAAACATCTGAGTGTTGAATAAGGTGAAGACCTAAGTGAAGTAATTAGGAGTTTTCCAGAAATTTTTACAGATGTGCCTAGGTGTACTGATCTGACCAAGCATGAGATCAAGATTCAAGAAGATGGAAAACCTTTCAAGCAAAGAGTCTATCGCTTATCACCATATCATCGAGATGTTTTGAAGAAGGAAGTTGAGTATTTGCTGCAACATGGATTAGCAGAACCCAGTTCAAGTCACTTCAGTTCTCCATGTGTGTTAGTGAAGAAACCAGGTGGTTCATTTAGGATGTGTACCGATTATAGGAAACTGAATTCTATCAGTGTGGCTGACAATTATCCTTTGCCTCTTATAGACCAGTTACTTGATAATATTGGGCAAGCCAAGTTTGTTTCCAAGATGGACTTGTTGGAAGGATATTATCAAATTCCCTTAGCTGAAAATGCGAAGTTGCTGTAAGCTTTTATTACTCTTTTTGGACTGTATCAGTATACTGTTCTGCCGTTTGGTCTGATGAATGCACCTGCAACATTTCAACGAGTGATGGAGCAACTGCTAGGATCGATAGAAGGAGTAGGTGTATACTTGGATGACATCAGGATTTACTCTACAACATGGGAAGAACATCTGAAGATTCTGAAGAAAGTTTTCAAGAAACTACAAGAAGCAAGATTAACAGTCAACCTAGACAAGAGTGAGTTTGGAAAGGCAACTGTGCAGTATCTTGGGTTTGCAGTTGGGAAAGGCCTTCTTGCTCCAGTAAATGCTAATGAAGAAGGTATCCATTAGGCTACCCCACCTTCTACCAGGAAACAGCTACAGAGATCTTTAGGCATGGCTGGATTCTATTGTCGTTTCTGCCCAAATTTCTCAGCCGTAGTAGCTCCCTTGACAGACTTAACTAGTCCCAAAGCTATGTTTGTTTGGACTCCAGAGGGGCAAGAATCCTTTGAGAAGGTAAAAGCCATTTTAACTTCAAGACCAGTACTTTAAGCTCCAGACTTCAACAAGAAATTTGTGATACAAGTTGATGCGTCAAACTGTGGCATTAGAGCTGTTTTACTTCAAGAAGATGAAAATAATATCTACCATCCTGTGTGCTTCATGTCTTCAAAATTGAAAAAATATCAGAAAGTATACTCGACAATTGAGAAGGAAACTTTAGCCTTAATCACCGCATTGTAAAAAATTTGAAGTGTATGTGAATAGACCTAGGAATAAAGAAATTTTTGTGTTGTCTGATCACAATCCACTATCATTTATCTAGCGAATGAAAAATCATAATCAAAGACTGACCAGGTGGTCTTTGTGCTGCTTGCAACAGTATAACTTAAGAGCGCAGCACATTAGGGGCAAAAACAATGTAGTTGCTGATTATTTATCTCGTTGCGAATCGTTGGATTCAACACCATGATAAAAAATCTTCTGGGGGAGGTATATTATATATTACTACCTTCAAAACGTATATCTCCCCTCTTAGACTGAATAAAATGTTAGAATAGAGTTTGCAACATTTTTTCAGATTCCTAGCTAGCTTAGAATTAGGATGTTTTAAAATGTGTGTTCAGATTCTTCATAACATATTGTAAAAGTATATAACATAATATGAAAAGAGAGAGAGATTAACTTTGTCCATTCAAAACAAGGATTGTTTTCCTATTATGTCAACGCCTTGCGATAAGAGACATCGAGGTCTCTGTGGTGTTTTGGGAAACCTGTCATCATGTCTGATAGGGACTATTGCTCGAGTCTGTTTCGATTGGGTACTTGTCTTTGTTGAAAATATACTCGTTTCATACGTGTATTTGTTGCCGAATCCCACATGCAGATTTCACAGTTTTTTCTGTAAAGTTACGTCACTTTTCGAAGCTTCTAGATAGAATTATTGCCCAAAACGTTTTGCGTCATCTCCACTGTCCAGCTTTCATAAGGAAGAGTTTTCATTGCATCTTAGAACCGCGTTCTGTTCAGACATCTCTCTCTCTCTCTCTCTCTCTCTCTCTCTCTCTCTCTCTCTCTCTCTCTCTCTGGTCACTCATAACTTGTAAATTTCAGATTTGATATTTCTTAGAGTTTATTTAGTGTTATTTAGTGTTTTTTGTGGAATCTGAACAAAATTGTGTAACGGTGAATTTTTGAACAAGCTGCAGCAAAGAAAGAAAATTGGTATACCAAGAAGGTAAAGTGTGTTATATTTTTATTAGTTGCAACTAATATCTAATGGTTATGATGGTTTGGTAAAAACTAATAACTAATGGTTACAATGGTTTGGCAAAAACATATAGCTAATGGTTACGATTGTTTAGAGAACTAATAACTAATAGTTACAATGGTTTGAGAGAAACTATTTACATTCTTACACATTGCAAATTTTTGTGTTTTGTGTTAGTTTCATTTGAAGTGATTTTTATGTTTTGTGCATTTATTCATTTTCTTATTGAAGTGTGCTTTTATTTTATATTCTGTGTGATTAAAACTTTTTGCAATTTTGGTATTTTCCACATTTTTCTGTGTTTTCATTTACATTCACAATTCAATTAACTTGGTTATTTTCATTAATTAATCGATGCCCATTAAATTGAATTTAAATAAACACTTGTGAATTAATTTGCATTTACTTAGAATTCTTTTCAAGTTTTATTGTTGTTTAGCACTTGTGAATTAATTTCCAAATTTTAGATATTACCTAACCCTTTTGAATTTTGATTGAATTAATTTTCTTGAATTTTGTGATAAATTAATTTTTATTTAATTTTACTTAATTGATTCAAGAATTAATTAAACTACTTTGCTTTCAAGTAACAGTAATTTTCCCTGATATTGTGAATTTCACTTATAAATTTTGAGCTTAATAATAAATTTTTGTATTTATGACTTTTATAAGTGTTTTCTTTATTTTACACCAGTATTTAATTAATTAGTTTAGTTAGAAACATAGAGCGGTAATTGATCTGTTTTCCTTCAATTAACTTGAAGTGACTTAGAACTAGGGAAGTACTTAGACTTCTGAAATCAGGGAAATACTTAGGTTTTAAAGTTGTTGATGGAGTGATGCCCTTGATTAATTTAATTACTTCCAAGATTACATCACACCTGTTTTGATGAACTTAGTCTGATTTTCTGCAATACTGGTAAGATGTTAAGGGATCACTGTTGCCTTTAGAGTATTCAGTCATTTAGTACCTGTGATTAGGGTTCAGGTGTCTGGCTGTTGTGAGGTAACAATTAATGAATGGTAAGTGTACTAACCAGATACTTGGCACTTTGTCACAATATATATATATACATATATATATAAATAATGTATAATATATAATAATTATATATATATCGATATATTATATATATAATATATGTGTGTGTGGTGTGTGTGTTTGTGTATAGTTATATATATATATATATATATAGTATATACTATATATCTAATAAAATTGTGTGCGTGTGTGTACATTATATATATATATATATATATATATATATATATATATATATATATATATATATATATGTATATATATATATATATATATATATATATATATATATATATATATATATATATATAAATATATATATATACACTATATATATATATACATATATATATATATATATATATATGTATATATATATATATCTATATATATATATATATATATATATATATATATATATATATATATATATATATATCAATATATATATATATACTACATATATATAATATATATATTATACATACATATATATATATATATATATATATATAATATATATATATATATATCTATATATATATATAATTTTTATCAACTTACTCAAGGGTTTTCCCCACATAATTAATCCAAGGCAGGAGCATTGGAGTTGGCGAATTCACTTAATCGTTTCCTTTAAATTTCAATGATCTTTAGTACCTTACCTTACCCTTAGCTGATTTGTTGATGATCCCAAGTCGCTTAATAACTAATAGATTTCATTAGCCTCTTGCGCCAAATTAATATTGCCAGCTCAACCTAAATACTTCAAGCATCTAATTATTAGAGAAATTCCTAAGTTTTTGTATCAAATTCACAAGTTTAATGGAAAGCACAACATTCCGTTAAGGGAAGTACTGTTTCTCATTCATTCAATTATCATCATATTAGAAAATTTCTATCAGTTTTTTTTTTTCTTTTAGCAGATCGTGGGGAAGATTCTATGCAGTTCACTTCTTTGAAAAAAGGAATAATAAATTTTTTACAATTTCACGCTGCCGATTTTTGCAGAATGTAGCGTCTTGGTGAAGGGATTCTTTGCAGCAGAATTCAGAAAATTACTTCCAAGAAAAATGTAGAGAGACAGCATATTCTGCAAACAGAAAACAAACTTTTACAGGATACTGAACGATAATTTATAACAAATTTACTAAACGAGCTCAAAGTTTTTTTGTAACCACGGTGTCATCATAAGTAATGTAAAAAGTGAAAAATGAAAGAAGTAAAACCAACTTGCGTTGTGTTTTGTTTGCAAACTAAGAACGGACAGCGGTGCTTCATAGTAAAATGTTTAGTTTTTCTCTTGAGGTAACATATAAAACTAAATCATACGCATCATAAAAAGATTCAAAGCTTCCAGATAACAACAGACAGACTCAGAACATTTCGAACCCACATTCCACGGACCAGCAGACATTCAATAAACGCCGAGCTAGAGAACAAAATTCTTTCAATACACGCAGACAAACATACTCCCTCATTCACACAATTACACATTAAGTTTCATTTTCGAAACGCACACACGTCCACACAAAATCGTAGACAGACAGACATACTCATACGCACTATAACCACACAATTTGTATCACTACACTGAGATATAATGAATTAAGTCACGTTAAATTAAATGGTATATATACTACATTCCTTGACCACCGCGCTCTCGGTGGAAGTTTGCCAATTAATCGGCGCCTCTCTTCAGAGGCGGTCCGCCGTGTTGACTCTAGGACTATTACTCTCGACGTTGTTTGTGCATGTTGGTGAGGTTAGGCAGTTGGTACACAAGCGTGCTTTATGCATACCTTACTCACTCTCTGTGTCGTCGTCGCCGACGCTCCTGATGCCGCCGTGGTCTGGGATATGTCCTTCTAACAAACCCCCAGCCCTAGTCCCATCCCCAACCCCCATACCCCCCTTTTGAAAAGGAGGGGGTTTAAGGGACCAGGGAGAAAAGGCTTAAGAATTGCTAGAAGGGAATGAACACAACTGAGGCTCTTGATATGACGTCACGAGAGACAGCCAGACACACACACACACACACACGGACGCACAAACTTCAAAGTAACTCCTTCTGGGAAAATGCTCCTACGGATGACAAGAAGGCACTCAAATTAATAGATTCCCCGAAGAACTACTGATCAGAATACTGTTGAGTAGACAAAGCACATGTTCCTACCAGTGCGTTGATCAGGAAGGTTACAAAGGTACGATAAGCAAAAACCATCGGCCTTCAAGATGTAGCTTATATGGGAATACTCCAGTTCATTTCTGTATTTCTCTGTGTTATAACTGAACTAGCTCCATCATGATAGTAATATTCGATGCTAACTCAAGTCTATATACATTCATGACGAATTAAGAACTGTACGCCCACATGGGGCACTAATTAAATTTCAAAGTGAATCTAAGTGCAACTGCAATGTTACTACAGTACCTTTGTTGCATGAATATTTTATAGTCTTCTATCCTCTCAAAATAAACATGTTAAAATCTCTGCGTTGCATCTTGAACATGGCATTAGTATTCAACCATTCATCTTTAGCGGAAATAATCAGGAACTGTAAAATGTAATAAGAAGAGCAACTTGCGGTTCTCTTTGTAAATCTTTATTGGAGTGGAAAAGAATGGGTTCTTTGATACCATATATATGCAAGTAGATGGTACAAGTAGTACTGCACACGTCTCTTGAATTTAAATATAGAACAAATACCCTGAATTGATGGAAATAAAACTGAACACAAAGTGAGAAATATCAGTTACACTGCTCATTCAGAAATTTCATTCCTAACGTTAACAAAATTAAAAAGCGGTTGCACATACACAATCTATATATATATATATATATATATATATATATATATATATATATATATATATATATATATATATATATATATATATATATACATATATATATATATATATATATATATATATATATATATATATATGAAACAACTCACTTTTAGTTTTCTGTAAAAGAAAGCTATTGGGATGACTTTGCCTGTCCGCCCAAGATTTTTAAAACTACTGAGGCTAGAGAGCTGCAAATTGGTATGCTGATCATCCAGCCTCCAGTCATCAAACATACCGAATTGCAGTCCTCTAGCCTCAGTAGTTTAGATTTTATTTAAGGTTAAAGTTAGCTATGATCGCACGTCTGGTACCGTTATAATTGCCAACAACAAAGGCCACCGTCGGGCCGTAGCTGAAAGTTTCATGGGCCCCAGCTGAATGTTTCATGGGCCGTGGCCGAGAGCTTCATAACCAACTATATGCTGTACAGAAAATTCGATTGCGCCGAAGAAACTTTGGCGCATTTGTTTACTTGTTTTGTAATGTGATCACCTGGCCTTCTGATTAACTAAACTGCTGCCAAATCAGTTATCAACAAACGTGTAAAATTTTTTCTAGGGAATACCCGAGAAGGCACTTGACAACAAGGCTTTCGGTAAGAAGAAAAAAAAAAAAATAAAAAGGTGTCTTTTCAGAAAGGACGCAATCATCAATGGACAAATATGGTGGTTAGTTATTCCTAAAACTATTAGATTAAAATAAGAATATCAGGGTAAAACGAGAAAATCCTTTACATGGCCGTAATCAACTGAGAAGAATGTGATTTAAATAAGAGATTCGTCATTGTTATCACTAGACGGATCTTCTTAGAAGTACAAGACTGCTGATAATATACGATTACATTTCCAAATAATAAGCAGAAAATACTTACATAACCAGAGAGCAGTTTGAAAACACGCGGAAGGACTGAACGTTAAAAAAAATCTTGAAAAGAACAAAGAACTCTTAATTGACTTCCTACCCCGCCCTTCTCCAGGACCAGCCTATCTCTCTCTCCCTTGCTCCTCCCTTGCTCTCCTCCCTTCACCTCCATCCCTCCTTCCCATGCTCCTTCCTTTCTTCCCTACCCACCCCTTCCTCTCCCCCTCCCTCCCTCCTATGCTCCCTCCTCATTCCCCCTTCCCTCCCTCCCCTCCCTCGCACTGACGGAAGACATTTCATCACGTGGTTCTTGGTTGTCACAAAGCTGTCATGTCATATTCGGTCCCAAACCGTTTATTACTCTCATCCAATCGACTCAAATGTCAATCTAAGTAAAGGTTGTTTTAACATTCTTATTTTCGTTTGTCAAACGTCTCAAGAGATAAAGACTTAATGCATGGTTGGGCCTCTAGGGGCTATTTTTTTATTCCTTTTTTTATCAATTTCCACTGGCTCCAATATTCCCATCTGGCTATTACGAGACTTAAGAGATACCTAGATTAAGGTCTTAAATAGCTTGGCTTCGTGCGTTGATTGACAACCTTGCCCTCATTCTCAACGAATTAGGCACTAGAAATCTAAATTATGCCCCTCTTGCACAAGTAGCTTCATAGCAATGTGAGAAGAGTCATTGAGATATTGCATTTTTCTTTTCTCTTTTAATTCTCATCTTCAAGTAAGTTTGCATTTTATTTCTGTATGGTTGATCTTGAAACACTGAGTACTATTTGCAACAATTGCCCTTGTTGCAGTGATAAAATGGACAATCAGCAGGCAAACCAAAATATTTGAAGTTTTTTTTACTAAAATGATAAGCGAATATTGTGTTTGGTAGGGACAATGAGCTGTAATTTACTCAACAGAAACGGAACAGGAAAACTGTTGCATCATCTTCCCAAGAATAGACAATGAAATTTAATATTCTTAAAGCATCAAACGAAATGTGTTCGAAATAGAACTCTGCAAGTGTTTATAAATATAAACATTCATGGTAGAAAAGGGCATGGGGTTAGCACCCTCATCCCAAAGAATGAGAACCGATAAGTAATCACCCTCAGATGTAAAATCCTTTGAGGAAATAAGACTGTGTGTATGTGTGCGTGTGTGTAGGAGAGAGAGAGAGAGAGAGAGAGAGAGAGAGAGAGAGAGAGAGAGAGAGATCTGGAATCTTATACAAGTTTTATATTATGCAGCCACATTCGCATATTAATAAGAGATACCCTGTCCTTTACTTCGGACGCGAAAGTCCTTATTATGACCGACGAGACTAAAAAAGAAGTAGAAAATAATAAATAAAAGACTGGAGAAAATCCCGATGACTGTTAGAAAGATGTACCTAACGTGTACTCCCTCATATGAAGCGGCCTCAGCTCGCTTGACTTTCATCTTCAGTTCACACAGTGACTGTATAATCAGCGTTTGTTTAACAGCGCAAAAATATCTCCGTTTTTTTCAATGGCAGAAACATTTGTACTGCAGATGGATATTTTTTTCTCTGGACTCCAAGGGAGTCAACGTCCTTTGCTTAATGACACGGAGGTGGATTTCTATTGGAAAATGATCATGAACGAATCTCGAATTTTACTCCGGCGAATTGTGAGAGCTGCACGTCGGGGTGTAAACTTTGCAATGTCTGTAGGGCCGTTTGTAATGAAAGGTGATTGAATTTTGAATAGAACTATTTTCATATATGAAAAGGAAGGTTCTACTTGGGATGTATAAAATTCAATACCGAGGAAGTACGACTCTATATCGATTTTACATCTTTACTGAAAGTCAGGCTCAAAATCTTATCTACAGTTATCCATACACCCACACAAAGTAACACTGAAAATGGAAAATTCCCTGTATTAAAAGATAGCCTCAAAACTTTCATCGAATGCTGAAAGTTATATGGTTTTCTCATAAGATTTTTTTCAAATGATTTGATAATTCAATGAAAGCGGTACTGAGCGCACTGGGAAATTATCTAAAATCAGAAATGAACAGGTACTAGTACAATGATCTAAATTTAACAAAATGTTCATAAATACAGAGGCACGGATTGGTAAATTGACTGAAACGCAAAAAAACCTAAAAGAAACAAGATTCTCGCTGCAACGCAGAAAGAAACGAAGGAGTATATTACTGACATCAGTAAAGAAACAGGTAGATTAAATGATACAAAAAGAAAGTTCTGTTGAATATCAGTCTTACAGGTGACGGTTCCTGACAGGTGAGACAGACGGGTCACCACTAAGCAGAGTTGAGAGTAATTGTCTATAATGATAATGTGGAAAAGGAAGGGCCGCCCCTACAATTCCACCGACTCCAATCCCCCGCTCACGCCCACTAGGGGTGGGCCACCTACCCGCTATCCCAACCAGCTGGTAAAGCCATGGACTTTCCACTGACTGATGGCATAAGCATTATGGTCTTTAAGATACTGCCAGCACAACTTATCACTGATGAGCCCAGAGTCAAGTGTACGGTACTGATACTACCTTGGATGGGAGTTTATTGTTCTCAGAAAGTCCACTTATTGAACCATAAGGAAATTACACTTAAGTCAAACTGTTTTCTCGAAGAAAATACTACACTGCTATACATCATACTAGAAACGTTTTGTGCGCTCGTTAAATGCAATGGCCCAGCTGTGATTGGAAGAAAGCATTGTTTTAGCTATGTAACTAATTGATGGTGACTTAAAGCTTTCTAGACACAAGATATCATTATCGATCTCATATTTTGTGGAATCCTTCCCGCGTATTCAGCTAAGCCCACACTTTAAGACAGAGTGTGTATATTTAGTGTCACATTTTCTTGTCATGGAAGTTAACTGAAGCCCAAGTGAAACCATCTTCATATTGGTGAAGTTCTTTCAGTTTTGTTCCTGTTTCTCTGGACAAACGGGAAAGACAAATTTACACCACAGCATCTTCAGTCAAGCAGCAAAAATGTGAGTTACCAGACATTTGGAAGCAACGAAATTGGGTATTACAACCGCTGTCAAACTTCCCCTCCTTGTTCCCAACTGGTGAAAAAGACACAGCACTGTTCAAATACCCTCTGTATGCGTAAATGTATCCAGGTTTATTCTGCACTTAATCTACATACAAAGCAGTG
>NC_087213.1:79860118-79895118 GCF_015104395.2 Macrobrachium nipponense | reverse complement strand
ACAAGTCTCTACCATGGTAGAGAGGGGCTAGCACTGTCATCCAGAAAATGATGGTTGAAATCAGGTCATCATTGTACAGAACTACCCATTTAAACAGAAGAGGGTTAACCCTTTTGTACCCACTTTGGAAGAATAGCCGGGGTAATTAGCAGCCACTCATTAAGGAGTACCCTTACCTGTCCTCACCTTTACTTCATCCACCTGCATTCTCGATTTTAGCTTCTCTCTGGTCTAACCCTTGAATCCCCCAGGTGGCTTCCCCTCTAATTTACTATGTCGTCTCTCTCGACTCTGACGAGATTTAGCTAATGCATTCCTTTCCTGTTTAATGTGGGTCTGGCCTTCGTCCATTTCCATTCCAGATTACCTGTCAAAATTGAAGCATCCAGTGGGACCCAAAAACAATGGACAAGCCACCTGCGATCAAAACAAGACGACAATGACTTTATTGTCCCTCCTTTGACATAAAGGCCTTTGGTGCTGATACCAGTAGTAGTAGCAGAAATTTGAGTCTAGGAGAGAGGAACTGCTACTCGACTCGTGTGCTGCTTAGATGATGCTCCCCCGACGCCAGTAGAGTGCTGCTGGTCTTTACTCCTTCCACATAAGCACCTGTTGCCTGCCAGTACCTTGGGACTTGAGGAGAAGTCTGTACCAATATGTCCGTTGATGCTGCACCTTGTTGGAATTAGGATATGCATACCATCGCTGATGGTCCTCTGCGCCATGAGCTTTTAACCAGAAGTACATCTCCTTCTCTCACCTTATTCTCCCTGGGACTGGACCAATTGCAACACCAAATTCCATTGAAGATTCTGCACACCAAAGACTGTCTCTGTTTCTCCACACGTCTCATCCATAGACTAAGATAAAGTGAATGGAAATTGTCCATCGGCCTCACCACATTCTCAGACTTTATTTCTCTCTTTTTACTGTTATCCAAGCTCTTAACTTTTGCAATCATCCTACGAGATTTTAGCTATACGACTTCTGGTAAATTTACAAAATGTGAATTTATGGAAGCACCAATTAACATAAAGTAACTTACTATTACAGTGGTAATTTTGTAATTTGCTACCTGTAGATTTTATGTTCTGAAGTGTTAAGTCTTTTGCTCTGGTGTTATCTTATTTCAGTTTCACTTGTCATTCCCTTGTGTGTAACAACAGTCCTTGCATTGCAAATCCGTTCATCAGTGTCCTGGATGTGTCTCCAGTATATCAACAGTGCCACTTAATTGACGTTAACAGTGCCATATCCGGTCAAGCATTTCCAGAACCCATTGCAAATAGTTTGCTACAGTTTATCACTTGTACCATTTTACCTTTGCAAGCATCTTGAACTTTCATCAGTTTTGAATTTAAACAATTCTGCTTAGTGTAAATAACTGCAGTAGTGTGACACACTGTTCTGTGATTGTTACGCATTACCATAACTGAGAGTGCCACAGAGCTCTATTGCAGCTCCTGTATATATCTTCTGATCACTTTTAGTGAACGATGTGTATTTTAGTAGACATTCTAAGTTTACCTTATACCCTAGTAGTTGTTGGCAATTTATTTAATTTCACTAAGGATCTCACTTTTCTGTTCACTGGTAGGTGGTGAACTCAGTCATAATGCTCTATACACTTAGGTCTTAATTATCCTATCCTAGCCACCTTGCTACGTGACAATGGCAACCTTGCCAGGATCCTTTTATGTAAGCTGCAGTTTTATTTTGCATACTGAAATTATATCTTATCACTTAGTCAACTAGCATATCAGTTACAACTGGCTAATCTGAGTTTATAGTTGTTTCTAACTCACTCTTATGGCAATAACCTTCAACTATCGGCATCCATTGTGTACAACACACCACCAAATAAGTAAATTATGTTAGTATTTAATTTTGGTAAAATTTTGAGTGCTTTAAAATCAGTGCTTTGTGTATCCACGAGTACATGAATGTATAGTTTCCATTTTGCACTTACTCATTGTATTACCTTGTGTTGTTGTAGTGTTTTTTGTAAGACTACGAGTCTCGGTCGATCTACTTAGTGTTTAGTTAGACCAGTGATATCAGTGTTAGTGATTTAATGAATTAAGGAAGTACAATCTCCAGTGAAGCACTACGATGTCCATTACTCACGGAAATCCTTTCTGGCAACTCATATTAGCAACTGCACCTCGCTCAGAAATACTGTCTGCTTACTCATTCATTCATTACCAAGAATTCTGAAGTTACACTTAAAGAATCTGATACTTTTTGAACATATCATTTGTTTACTTGAATTCATTTGATCTGTCCTGTACATTGTACTGGTACTTTTGTTTAACTGTAAAACTTTGCTATGAAGGAATTAAAAACAGTGTAATAATGTAAATAGTATTCACATTCTTATGCCAACATTGCTCGAGTATTCCGCTGTAGTAGTGCAGTGTACGCTGAAAAATTGGCCATCGTCTTCCTTGCATTCACTGCTTGTCTTGTAGCTACTCAACTTCACAGCCTTTTGCCCGATAGATAGTACTTTTGACAGTTCATGCTCATTCTAAGTGAAAACACTTTCACTTACCATTTTCTTTAGCTCGCTAGTATACAAGCTTCAAAAACTCTCGTTTTGCTTGACATTAAATTACACACAATTTTAAGAGATAGTTTGCCTGTAACTACTCATTTGAAAAACTATGATTCTGTAGCCATTACGAGAACATTGAAGGAATTTTATATAGATATTTAGTGTTTGTGAATTTATATCACGAATCTGCAAACAATTGCTATAAAACTAGCCTTGTTGGTTGACCGTATCAACAAACACCATGGTAGATAGCCCGATAGCTTAAAACATCGGCTAGAGATTTTCACATGTTGTGTGGGTGTATATTATAGCATCAATAACTTTATCAGTTGAGTCTTGGAGGGATTCAATTATTCTACCATCTTTTCTTGTTGCCACAAATTTGATCACACCTCAAATTATGTGTAGTCTGTTAGGAATTCCTGTGTGTGTATATATGCGAGTATGTCTGTTGTTTGTTCAAACATTGTGGTATTGTCTTACCAATAAGCTCTCACAACCTAACCTCCCAGACCCCCTCCTGCATCCGCATCATTACGCACTTTTAACGCTTGTAAAAAGCATTTGCCGTCGACCTTGTGTCCTGCGGGACTTACCTCCAACTTGCAAGTACTTCTCTGGGAACCCCACCACACACCTTTTGTGCAACCCACGTTTTCCGTAACACCTTTCTTTGAGTCTAGCAGGGACTAGGGATGCATTGCTGAGCACTTTAAGCTTTGATGAACACCGCCCTACATCTGTCAGGGAATATTGCTGCACATGATGTGCAAAATTTTGATCTGTTTTATCTACAACCCGACTATTACTGCACTGTATGATATGATGCTACCATGTTTGCTGAACACACCTCTAAGTCTTGCGAGACTGTTCGTGCACCTAGTCAGTGCAACTATTGCTCTCCCTGCAGCATCTCATATGCCTGCGTACCTAGTCAGTACCACCATTGCTCCCCACAAGCATCACCGTTCCTTTGCGAGAACCTCATCTGCCTACATTTGCACCTGGTCAGTGACACCGCTGTTCACCAGAGCAACCCACTTCGTTTCTAAGAATTAGACCTATCACCTGACTGCACCAACTGTCTGTTTAAGAGCCCAAGAAAGCCTCATTCAAGAACATCTTGTCCATCTGATTGGCTGCATTTGGACGCAACAAAGCTCATCTTAAGACTTGCCTCAATATACCTACCTGGTGCCAAAACGAGTGTCACCATCACTGACACTCCCACAGCAGTTGCATCTCTTACAAGTGCTGCTGTTTTGACTAAGTCTACACAGACGTATCTCCATGCACATACCTGGTGCCAAAACAAGTGCCACTATTGCTGACACTCACCACAGTCTCATCTCTTGTAAGCACTTCTCTCTTGACTAACTCCTACACTGACCTATCTCCACACACCTTTCTGGTGCCTGCCTAGAGCCACCTTCACTGACACTCCTACTTTGACAAACCACTGCACCTTTTGTGCTTTTACGAGTACAGTTCCACTGTCACTTGACTCGGTTTGATATAAGCAGTCCTTCAATAACTATGTACAAACAGTTAAGAGTTTCATGCCTGGTACTTGTCAGGATCATTTACCTTTTGCTCATAACGTGCCTACCAGTGGCATCATACCTTGATGGCTAATTCATATCACATCATCTTAGTATGTTGAGCTATGGAAATTACAAACTTTTTTAATCCCCTCGGAATGTAGAGGAACCTCCGAAGCAAAGTTATTAAAAACTGGGTGGAAGCTCAGATGGGACAGGTTAGGAAAGAATTGGAGCAAGAGCGAGCTGCTCAAGCTGTAAGAAAGTTTGAAATAGTTCTAGCCCAGTAACAACTCGGTCTCGCTGTAGCAAAGAGGAAGGCCCAGGAAGAACAGCGAACTTACAAACTCACTGTGGAACGACTTCACCATGTCATTGCTGTAGCTAACTAGTTATTGCCCAGTACCGAGTAGCAAACCCCCCTACAAACACTCCTCATGCAGTCTTCCAAGGGACAAGTTCATTTATTTAGCCATGGGCGGACACAGAGCCAGAGACTTGGCTCAATCACACTGAAAGTGTCTTCGATAATTACTCCCCTATACCTGCAGACATTTCCTTTACCTTGAATGAATGCAAAAAGGGGAAGGGTTACATCACTCTCCGAGCTCTCCCTATTAATGATCATGTAGATCTCGCTGCAGTAAAGGGAGCTATCTCTAAAGCTTATAAAATAACTCCAGAGAAGTGGCTACAGTGCAGACCCATTCTCCCTAAAGAGGTAGGATAGTCCCGGATGGACTTGACCTTGTATAAGACCCAAACTTCAATTGATGGATGGAATCTCTTCCTGAGAAGATCTATGCAAAAGTCACAGAATGAATCATGCTTGAAGATTTCTATTACTATGCTCCTAGCACCCTTGTTACTTATGTGAAAGGAGCACCCTGCAACCATCAACGAATGTTGTCAGCTAGCAGATGACCGGGAAACTCACCACAAGCACCAGAGTTCTTTCAACAAGAAAATCTGCCCTCCTAGCCATACCTCTGCCACTGCACAACCTAAGAACAGTTTCCCTTTGAAGTCGCTCACTTGTCACCTATGCAAGAAGGTTGGACACGCAGCTGACCAGTGACCAAGCAAGCACAGGAATAGCCACCAGTCATCCTCTAATAGGTCTGGCAAGACTACTGCTCAGAGAACCAACGTTGCTTCAGGGCCTCCGCTCATCATGATAGCGCTCCTGCTGGAAATAGCAGCTAGCAAGGTCACGTCACATGTCAGCATGATATGTGTACTGTCTGAAATGTGGAACCTAATACAAGGTACAGATATCTACACCCGCCATTCTCCACATTCACCACATTCTCAGACTCTTTTTCGCTTCTTACTGTTCTCTGTGCCCTTAATATTTGTAGTTTCCCTATGAGATTATACCTATGCGGTCTCTGGTAAATTCGTAAAATGTAAATTTGTAGAAACACCAATTAATGTAATGTTACTTGCTATTATAATGATAACTATGTGATTTGCTACATGTAAATTTTATGTTCTGAAGTGTTAAGTCTTTCACTCTGGTGTTATCTCATTTCAATTTCACTTGTGTGTTACAACAGTCCTTGGATTGCAGATCCGTTCATGAATGTCTGGGGTGTGTGTCTCCAGTAGATCAAAGGCGCCGATTAATTGACATTACCAGTGCCATATCCGTTCAAGCATTTCCAGAACCCATTTTGAGTAGTTTGTTACAGTTTATCACTTAAAACACTTCACCTTTGCAAGTATCCTGAACTTTTATCAATTCTGAATTTAAACAATTCTTCTTAGTGTATGTAATTGCAGTAGTGTGACACATTTTTGTGTGATTGTTACCCGTTACCGTAACTGAGAGTGCGACAGAGCTCTAATGCAGCTCTAGTATGTATCTTCTGATCCATTTTAGTGAACGTCATGTATTTTAGTGGACATTCTAAGCTTACCTCATACCCTGGTAGTTGTTGGTGATTTAATTTCACTAAGGACCTCACTTTTCTGTTCACTGGTAGGTGGCGACCATAGTCATATTGCTCTCCGCGCTCAGGTCTTAATTAGAAGCATTCAGTTCCTTTATCCCAGCCACCCTATCACGTGACAATATCTTAAACAAAAAATGTATATGCATAATATATATATATATATATATATATATATATATATATATATATATATATATATATATATATATATATATATATATATATATATATATATATATATATGTATATATATTATTATATATATATATATATATATATATATATATATATGCAAACATATATGCATATATCTAGATAACATATACATATGTATACATACATAGAGAGAGAGAGAGAGAGAGAGAGAGAGAGAGAGAGAGAGAGAGAGAGAGAGAGAGAGAGAGAGAGAGAGAGAGAATTTATATTGCGTATGTTTCCATATATACATGCATGATATATTGGGTGAAATGTAGTAAAATATATTAGATATATATATACAGTGGTATTCTTTTTCTTTAAATGGAACGAGAGAAATTTTTTGAGCGAGTGTGCAATATACATACTCGTATTCCCTAGCAGATAGGTACAAAAGTAAAATTATATGGTCTACGGTGTCAATACTTTCGATAGAAATGTATGTTATTTTCCAAGATCTGATAAGTCGTTCGTGCATCTGTTTGCGAAGGAAATATGTTCTTAGCAAAATGCGTAACTTATAATTTTCGTAGCTTGTGTCGCTCTCATGTGTTATTACAGCATAATGAAGTAACTTTGAATATATTAAAAAACGGGAGCATTACTTTATTATTACGGTGTGTTATTTTCACATGGAACAAGTAAA
Organism: Macrobrachium nipponense; assembly: GCF_015104395.2. Taxonomy (NCBI): domain Eukaryota; kingdom Metazoa; phylum Arthropoda; class Malacostraca; order Decapoda; family Palaemonidae; genus Macrobrachium; species Macrobrachium nipponense. The sequence goes on along the minus strand of NC_087213.1, from coordinate 79,888,218 downwards.
ATATACGACGAAGTTTCTTCTGCGCAATTGAGTTTTCTGCACTACAGCATATAACAAAATAACTGTTCAGCTTCATTCTCTTTTTGCCAGTGCTCCATCTTTTCGTGTAATAACATAAGCTTACCAACACCTCATCTCTCAACGCAACAAGAGCCAAGAAACTCAACGCGCAGCAACTTTGCAAATCCTTGTTTCTACACCGTTTGTTTTCGAGTCCTGCCGTGTCATGATCACAAACACGTATTCAAAACATTTTCACAATTTCACGAAAGAGCAGAAAGACGTGAGATGAGAGTTGAACGATGCTGACGATAGATGATGTAGAGGCTAATCTGATGAGAATGACCATTCATGTTTATGCTGAGAGCGAGGCATGTTAGAATATATAAACTTTGGTGTGTAAGGCTTTGAGGTCAAATGCAGCTCAGGCAAATGAAGCAAAGAGCGTTAGAAGGAATAAAGGAGTGGTGTAACAGGTCAAGGTATTTAGGGTAAAAGGTAACAAAGGATACGTAGGATGAGAAAAGGGACGAATTACAAAACAGGCAAAGTAACGAAAAATGTTTGGAAAAGGAGAGAAGTGTTTGAAAGATTTGTTGAACAGGCTCTCATTTATGACAGCAACTTGTCTATTTAAATGCGAAGGAAACAAAGGACAAACAGAAGGGATATAACGTATACTTTGCAAATGTGGGGTATGAAAGGAATAAATGAGAGAGAAGTAAAAGATTCTAATTAATATGCTGGTTGGCTAAAGGATAGGCTTGTATATTTACTAGTGGACTGATATGGAAACACTAACGAGCAATAGTTTTGGCAAAGGGGGTCCATCTCCACGCTTGTGGAAAAAGGAGAGGCTGGCCGAGATGTGTTGGAACAGACGATTTTAACATAAAAAAAGAAAAAGCGAGTGTTCATGAAAGACAGTATTGAACCCATAAACGTTCTATAAATTTTATAAGTTATAACGTGTGTATGTATGTGTATGTATGTTTTTGTATTTTATATTTAAATTTCTTTATTTTTATCTTATATATAAATCTATATATATATATTTATATATATATATATATATTTCTATAGTATATTTAATATATTTGTATGAGTTAGTTATTTATTTTCGCGAATTTGTTTACTTTCGCAGATGGCGAAGATCATTTTTCAGAGCACGAGATTTACGAGAACACCCTTCAACCGCACAATTACTAAATAGCGGAAGAGGAAAGGGGGATCGAGTCCAGGTTCATCCCTACGGCAGGTACTATTGGCAACGCGCAGCTGAAATATTGAAATATGTTTAGCACCTTCACTATCCACAAAATACCACTGAAGATATTCAAGAAAACTGCAATAATTAATTAAGAATGACGAAGTTCTTGAGAGGCAGTGTCCGTCTAGAAAGGTTTTCACATTCTTTTCAATGCAACGGCTTCATAGGACTCATGACCACTTGGCACAAGGCTCTAAAGTTTTATCAAATTCGATGCTTTTTATTTACCTAACTGTCAGTTGACCACGAGGCTGCAGTCAAATTCGAACTTCTTATAAGATTACTTCACGGATGCACTCAGTTATTCAAGGAGCATTCTGCTCCACAATGGTTGGCAACGTTGAGGGACAAAACGCGTTCAACAGCAGTTTTATTAAGTAACCTTGGGTTACACGTCTTTTTTTACATGTAGCTGGGTTATGAATTACTTAGTTTACTGTAATCATAACTAAATTCACAATATAATTAAATACTGGTGATGATTCCAGCTAGACTGAACTCATTTAAGTATTGTCACACTGTCTGCTCTCAAGGAAGGGAAGCGTATATCCTATGACGCAAGCAAGGGCATTCAAGACAAACATACTCCGTGACTGCTTGGTATTATCCTTTAAATTGACAGACTTGCTAGGCAGCATGCAACTCGGTTTACAGCGCGAAAATTCATTAAATAACCTTTTGCCGTAAAACATGATTTCCATTTCTGATAATGACATGACTACACGTTATTCGATATTTCTTAAAGACGTTATGCGGGGCAATAGGATAATTTATAGATCTCCGCTCTCAAAGCTTACCACCATGTAGTGTAATTCTGTAATTACTTACTGCAGTAGCCTTGAATAATACCTCGGAAATTTCACCTTCCTTAAAGATGAATCAATGATCATATCCCGAACCTAGACAATGAACCTTTACAAACGTTGTGTTATATACAGTCATCATTTTTCCATCTGTCCATCCGCCTGTGGTGTTTGCGCATGGTAACACTGCGTCACGGGCTTTAGATAGTTACATTCAGCTTACATTCAACAATAATGACAATATCCTATTTCGAATATTAACGGTGTAATTCGCATTCAGTAAATTATTAAAACACTTTCCAGTTGCAAATGTACACCCAGATATCCTTTTATCTACCTAAAACGTACATATAGCGTAACTTTTTAAAGCCCGGGACGCAGTGTTACCATGCGAAAACACCACAGGCGGATGGACAGATGGAAAAAAAAAGAGCATAGTAAATCACTTGGAGGTAAAAAGGGCACAAGCAAAGTGAATGTGAACTCAAGCAATACCATGAATCACTAGCAATAATCCACGAAAAAAACCGTATCTGTAATGAATCAAGCCTTACGGAGTACTGGTTAGATTCATCGCTGCTTATTTAATTTGAAACAGAGAAACGAATAACTGTGGACGATGTAAAAAAAAAAAATCTCTCGATATCAACATATGCAAATGAAAAGGGAAAAACGCCCTTCTTAAAACACTGTCCCTTCAATTACATTGTCAAAATTTATTATTTCATTCAAGTTATGAAAAAGTTTCTTCTGAAATGAAAATAGCGTACACATTTTTGCGCATCAAAATGTTTATAAAGGAAAGAGAGAGAGAGAGAGAGAGAGAGAGAGAGTGCGTGTGTGTCCTTGGATTTCTCGTAAGCTACTAATTGCTTACAGTAGCCCAAAACAAACAGTCCAAGAAAGGTACCGCGACGGAACTCTGCCCGAGCGAAAAGAATTTAAGCTTTACTCAAGACCAAACGTAGGTGATGTCCACAAGCTACTTTGGATCTTGTGTGCAGGTTAAATAAGGTTGACCGCGGGGGTTAAATAGTACTGGGAACGCAAGTCCAAAATTGGAAGGAACAGGGAGTAATTAGCTATTTTCGCAGGGTGTGATAAGGATGCTGTGCTGCTGGATCGATATTTAAGGAAAAATTGTATTTATTTAAATGGGATACGGGACAAATATCTTGGCGGCTGGGGGTTTATGTCATAAACAAACTAATAGAAAATTTCCTTAATATTGGAACGGCCGGCCACTTTATGTAATAATTTATGCATATATACATATATGTATATTATACATATGCATAATGCATTAATATGTATTCATATATAAATGCGTACATATATACATTTATACATACACGCACACACATTATATATATACATATACACACACACATTATATATATATATATATATATATATATATATATATACACACACATATGTATATATATATATAATATATATATATAATTATATATATATATTTAATATTTGAATATACGTATATAGTGTAATATATATATATATATATATATATATATATATATATATATATATATATATATATATATATATATATGTATATATACAATATATATATGTATACATATACATATATTACACTATATGCGTAAATTCAAATATTTTAAATATATAATGTATATATATATATACATATATATATATATATATATATATATATATATATATATATATATATATATATATATATATATATATATATATATATATATGTGCGTGTGTATATACTTAATATACATACACATATATATACTATATATATATATATATATATATAATATATATACTATATATATATATATATATATCTATATCTATATCTAATCTATATCTATATTATTAACATATACAGATATAAATATATATATGATATATATACCTATATATATATATATAGATATATATTATATATTATATATATTGTTATGTCATGTAATCTAGGTATTGTATGGTTTTATGGTATCTATATATCTTATTAATATTATATATTATATATATATATTATAGATATTATATAATTATACATAATATATATATATACAGAACAAAACTGTAATAATGCTTCAAAAAATTAATTAAGACGAATTTCTTCGCATATTAGTTCTAATAGCCGGTTGCCCACCATACGCGGAAAAATTCCTATAAATCATCACCACCTTTGGTTCTCATTATTATCCAAGAACCATTTTTCTTTAAATGGCGCAAAGGAAGGCACAGATGAAAAAATGGAAATGATCTAATTTTGTTCATGGATACAATAAGCAGTCTTTTATAGGGTACTTAGAAAAAATGGGTTTTTTGATGAAGTGGCATGTTCGATCACTTACGGTTTATTGAGAAATTGTCGGAAACTGGAAGATTAATAATGTTAAAAGATTGATATAACAGTACAGAGCAAGAATTTGAAGGAGCTGTTATGCGAGATCGAATTATTTGTTAACAGACGCCCCAACCTTTATTACGCTATTTTAAACAAAATAAGATTCGTTTACTAAAAAAACAATGCATTTCCTTAGACTAATCGGATCATGCATAGTCACCTGAATTGAAATATAAAACCCATAATCTTTTAAATGAATCGAAATGATTTCTACTTCAAAATTCCCACCGGCCGCTGTCTCGGCTTCTCATCAGTCGGATTATAATATAGGTGATATGACCGCTCACGAAAGTCTCTGGCTAGTGTGAGCATGATCAGAATTCCTGCAGACCTTTTTGTTTTAATTACCTGCATCATCAGATTCCCATTCGTCTTGCAATGTTGATCGTCTCAGCGCTACCACCGGCGCAAATATTCCAGAGCCTTTGGTACACCTTCCAAAATCTTTCGGACGATGGGTAACCATCCAAATGGTTCTCCTTACATCAAAGAAATGTTTCATCACCATAACTCCCGTATTACTGGGCTGCCCAACGTAGCCCTAGCGAGATCTAGCCAACGACACCTTGCAACGGCCGTTACGACGGTCGGTAATGATTAAGTGGGCGAATTGTAGTGGGGAACTGTGGAAGGCCTCGCCGAGTCTTTCCAGTGGTAATGAGTGTATGCTAAGGATGCCCCCAGTGGCCTCAACAGTTTACTCTCAGCAACGGCTCTGCTCCTGCTGGGGAGGGGGTTGATAGACCCATCTCCTTCCTCCCAAGCTCCTTGTCATTTCCCTACTGATGAACATCCTGCTAACATTGCTACTGCTAATGTCCTTACGACTTACGCTTCGCCTGTAACTTCTGTGATCGGGTTGGCCTTATCCACGGTCTAGCTATCTGGAGCGTGGCCTTATTGAAGGCAGTAGCTAACAGTTCTTTCTCAGTTTCGATGTTTTGCCTTTTTGTACAGATATCTTGACCACTGAGGTCGTTTAATAGTTAATTTTATCATCATGTAGAAGCGTTCCGTGAATTTCCATGTAAATTGCATCATGTCAGAACCAAACAGCTTCACAAGTGTCAGATTTTTCACAGCATATTATGCATCACCGGACCTTTAAAAAAAAAAAAAAAAAAAAAAAAAAATAAAAAAAAAAAAAAAAAAAAAAAGGCGGGGCGGGGGCGGGGGGGGGGGTCGGTTTCCTTATCTTAGTTACTAGGAACCATAGTGACAATAATGACTCTTGGCAAGTAAAGTCAATGAGCCAACCACAATAAGAGTAGTCTTATCAAAGACACTCACTTATAATTCAAGTGTCACTTGATGGATGGGATATTCACTCTTCCTTGTACTTGATTTTAACGTGGCGCGAAAAAATGTAAGTCGTAATTGCCCTGTCGTGACTTTCAAGTGCGTTTTAATCTACTAAAAGTAAAATCGTCATAACGCGGTTCTCTCATTGTTTCTTCTTGTCTGTGGGGTTGGGGATGAGTAGGTGTTAAATAATCATTCTTAACGTTACAAAATTACTCTGCCTGTAAGGTTAGGTGAAACGGTCTGATATTTCAATTCAGTTACCGGTGTTCAGATAGACTATAATTAAGACATTCGTAAGCAGTTAACAGCCATAAAACCTTATCAGAGGCTACTGCATCCAATTTCAATCCTGCAGGTGTAAATATTTGTCGTCAAGATATCGAAATTGCGATTAATAAAGCTGATAACTCAAGATGACCTTTTCTTGATATTAACATCTAAAAAGTATGAATAAAGATGAAGGAATTAGGAATAAAAACAGTTCTTTGCCAATGCAGGGGACAGTTTTGTATTTTTGGTGTTTCCAAAGCATAACCAACGGCAGTGTTGAGGCTACTGCTGAAACGTAGAGAAGAGTATTAAGTAACTTGATCTAAGGTACGTTAATGTGCATCGTCATTGCTCTGTCTTCAACGTACTGTGCTCACCAAACACTGCAGTTGCTCCAAATGGTCTCTGACCTGTTCCTGACAGAAACAAATTTTGTGCTACAAGTACTTTTCACGTATCAGATAATCTCGGCGGACCCGCACCAATACGAGACAATCATTATAATCTTCAGCCGGCAATGGGTGAAATAAAGATCTTTTCAAGTGACTGATAAACCCTCCGTCGGAATACACCGATTACTCAACAGAATCCCGTCCGAAGATCCAACACTCAGTGCTCTTTGTATAACTGGTGGTTGACTTAGAATGAACGGGCCTTATGCCAGCACCGGCCCATGCACAAAGGTTGAGTAATCAGATGATGAAAGGAATAAACAACTTGTGTGGATCTCTGGACTGTCAATCATCCATAATATTGTAAACGGTACGAAATTTGGGATTTTTGTTGTTTGTTTTTGCTGCTTCCTTTCCTAGATCTCCATTTAATCCATTTAGAGTCTTTCCACCTGCATGTCCAACTCCTCCTACAAAATGGAATGCGCCTATATATAATATGATGATAAACACAGCAAAAGGAGATTAAAAGGAGATAAAGGATAAAATCAGCGAGATATAAATGTATACTCTTGAGAAGGTCCAACTAGTATTTACCAGAAGAGGATGAGGTGGACAGAATTATGATATGAGAGAGAGAGAGAGAGAGAGAGAGAGAGAGAGAGAGAGACTTGAGGATATGGAAGAAATCAGGTCATTTGTTATATTTAAAAGACTTAAGTAAGGTTTCTTTTCCCATTTTTTGCACCAATAATTAAATTGCACTGCAAGAACATTTAGCAACGTGCAAAAAATTGAAAAATTTATTTTTTTAAACATGTAATGAAGATTTTTTGAAATGTCGGCATCAGCGAATCGTTTAGTTTAGATCTTATCTAAACTTGGAAATGATTTCGCTATACTTAAAAGAAAAAAAAAAAAAAAAAAAAAACAGAAGAAACTTTACACTGTAACAAAGTTCACAGTTCGTAAGTGTTATAAAAGGCTCTGCATTTGAGCCTTACGTATCAACGGTGGTTTTTAAGGCTAAGTAAATGAAATCACATTATTATTCACATACCTACTCCACAAGTTACCTTACGGAATGGGAGAAGTCAATGCTAGAAATTCGCAAAATTCATTAATAACTGTATTATTGAACTGGATTTTTAAAACTTTTTCATCTGCGATTTAAATCTGGAGCTTGACGTCAATCAAGAAGATAGAATTTGAATCATTTCACTTATTCGACATTGAGGCGTCGAAACGAAATAGCGAGGGGCCTCCTTTCAAGAACTCGGATCCAGAATCGATTCTGGAGCATCAACGCCACCTCCATGATGTAAAAACATTCTTTCCATCACTCACGGTTGTACGCTACGACTGTCGCGCTTCCTACAATGTTCGCTTTTGCATTTGAAACTGAATGGAAGGAATCTGCATTTGAATTCGATACCACAAACTTGAAACTATTTACTCAACAATCTCCCACCTTCATCTGTTAAGCCACAACGTCTATTCAAAAGACGCGTGTCAGTGTATTTTTGTGTGCAAGCGAGCTCGCGCACCGCACCTGAATAGCCGCTGCTCCAACCAACAAGTTGGATTATCCATCCAAAGCTTCAGCTCTGTTTCCAAACAGGAGAATACAGATCCGGCGTAAGCCAGTGAAAAAGACCTCATAAAATGTGTTGCTGGACCTAATGAAGGGTTCTTCTCTCGTTATAAATACCTGACTTATGACCACACACACTCTCTCTCTCTCTCTCTCTCTCTCTCTCTGTATCCTTCTTTCCTTCATCGGTCAGGTGCCGCAAATTCGCCCTTCATTGAGCTCCCTCGTAAAGCGTTAAGTGCCGCAGTTTAAGGTCTGTTATTAAAATGGTTCTATTCTCAAAAGCCTCTTAAGCTTCCGACCGGCCAAGAGCGCCGCTTTTCATTCAAAAATATAAATACATAAAACGACAACAGGGCAATGAGCGAAAAAAAAAAAGTAACACACGACCAGTTATAACACCTGGTTAGTGGCTTTCCATTCCATTTGTAAGTCCAGATAACATGGTTATACATACCTCCCCGCCTACAAATCCACCCTCCCCCCATTCTCTCTCTCTCTCTCTCTCTCTCTCTCTCTCTCTCTCTCTCTCTCTCTCTCTCTCTCCTTTTGGCTTTTAAAACCCCGCAATCTGAAGCGTTCGCTTGCCATCGTCCGGGCTTTTCCAGGTTTTGTTAAACCGTATAATAAAGGCTGAAAAGCTTTTTTCATCAAAAGGACTAAACTCTATTCGAGGGTTTAAAAGGATGCACAGTCCGCTTACTGGAGAAACACATTTTCATGTATATTCATATATATATATATATATATATATATATATATATATATATATATATATATATACACGTGTGTGTGTATGTAATGTATATGTATATTTATATAATATATATATGTGTGTGTATGTGTGTGTATGTGTGTGTATGTATGTATGTATGTATACATGCACATATGAAAGTGTACGCGTGTGTGATTCCGTTTAATGAAAAAGTTCATAAGCATAAAATAAGTTATTAATTCCCTTCCCATCGGTAACAGGACTGACGCCTCTACTACTACCGATGCTACTACTACTCCAGTTGTATTAATTATCACTACAATATCAGCACGACAAGCTAATAATACTTAATTCTAAATTCTTCCGTAGAAAGCTATCTCTGATGCATCTGAAGAATTTGAAAGTTAGGGTTTCCTTAAACATAAAGAACTTACAGTTCCTTCATGAATGGTAAATCCGTTTCATCCTGAATACTTTTTACCATTTTGGGAAGGTTCGTTACTCTTACTCCGATTAACGAGGCGTCACTCAGTATAATCTGATAACACATGGCTGGTGCAGATTGCTTTAATTAATCTTAAATCTGGAGCAATAATTAGTCTTAAACCTGAAACAATACGGTTCTTGTACCACAGTGCTCAAAAAGTTACGCAACCGCTAACATATGAAATTTTGCCGTTTGTAGAACACATAATTTTCATTTCTAAATTAAGTGTAATAGGTTTCAGATTTAACCCACAATCAGCGCGATTACAATATCCGCCAACTTTTTCAATCCGCCGTTGCTGCTTGCAGATTCGGCGGCAGAAGAGTGCAGGAGCGTAAGATAACAGGTATTTTTTATCTTCCTCTTACAGAAAATTCCAAACATGTGGCAATAAATGTCTCAGAAATGAACTTGGACCCTAGTTATGACCAAGCATAATGCGGTTTAGGAACTCTATAAACTGTCCACTCTTGAAAGGAAAATGAATGAGCTTGCTGAAGGAACAGCGCAATTGGTTCAACATGAGTTTCGAAATATTTACACCTTAAGCTACGTCCAAATTTTCTATGAAAATTTTGGTGTAAGTAAACCAAAGCAACATTAGACTGCTGAAGAATAAGGTGATTAGCTTTTAACATCACGGTAAAGTTCCCAGAAAAATACCTCAAATGTAAAATACACCAAAAATGCCGTAAATCAGTAGTTCTTCGACCGGTCCTGCCAGCGGTAAGAGGAAGACATAAGAGCATGACACAAATTTTTACAGAAAATTATGTTACTACCACAATTAGAAAAATGACTGTCACCGTGAGTGAAAAGTAAAGGGCAATAGAGCTCATAAATCTGCATACTGGTTTACATTCGAAAGTAAACAGTGAATCAAAAAAAAAAAAAAAAAATGAAATCCTCTTAGATAGTCAGATCCCTGCCTCATCTGGTAACTCATACAAAGTGCTTTTATGAATCAGATTCAAAATAACTGTCACCTCATTCAAAATCGATTTTAATTTCTAAAGTCAGAATGTAATTCACATTGGGTTTGATCACTTCTCCAATGTACTTCCTCTGCTATACTGATGACCTTTTCATTGATGTTAACATCTGATCCCAATAAGATACTAAGAATTTAATGCGGCAAGTGCGTCACTTTTGTTGTTTCAGCTGACATTAAGACGTTGTCATGAGTCTGTAATACACTAATAAAACAACAAGATAATAGGATGAACCTTTTCAGTGGAGCATGGGACTCTGACCATATTGACAATATCTTCCTTAAGGCAACGATGAAGAGGATTAGGACAATTAACAGAACCTACGGCAGCTCAGCGACGACCCAAGGCATCACCTAAGAGCATTTCTCCTGCTATATATTTCGCCAATGTAATTTCTTCTGTCACTGAAATATAGTCCTAGGCTTTTAATATATATATATATATATATATATATATATATATATATATATATATATATATATATATATAGAGTTTGACAGAAGAGAGATGTGTATGCATATAAATCTATATCGTATATATATATATAATATATATATATATATATATATATATATATTATATATATATATATATATTTATTATGTGTGTGTGCGTGTGTGTATGTGTGTGTACATTAAGAGCACATTCATCTTTGAAGTCTATGAAGAAAAGGACGCACTGGGAGCGCCAAAGGCGATTTATAAGCTTGACACTTCAATATGACTCAAACAAAAAAACAGCGGCATCGCGTCACAACCACTTGCTCCTTTCCATAACCGGTATCTGTCTTTCTCGAAAACTGGTTACTACTACGGATGGCTCCCCCCTCTTCTTCCTACGTAGCTACGTGACTCTCCGCTCCTTTCCGGGGTAAGCTTCTCTCTCTCTCTCTCTCTCTCTCTCTCTCTCTCTCTCTCTCTGACTTGCTTTCAGTCAAAAATATAACGGGAACAAAGTTTCAGCACATAACTGAAATTTTGCTTATTGAAACCTGAGACGATTTCTTGTTTTTTTTTTTTTTTTTTCCTTACAATAAAAAAAGTATCATAGTCGTAAAATACCTTCAGTTCCTTCATGATCATCGGGAAACAAGGACGCATATGCGAGCACTCGCTCACACTCATGCGCACACAAAAACACACACACATGCACTCGAAAAAAAAAAAAGGGGGAATCAGGTGGTTTTGGCATAAGAATATATTCTATATTTACGTTTTCGGCAATTACCAGACGGAAAGTGAAAATCTTGACTTTAACATTTCATTGTTTGATAAATATATTCTCATTTTCTGATGGATTCGAAGTCACCATTAAAAATGGATTCTCTAGTTTGTGTTGACAGTTATTGAGTCCTTATCAATAACTCTCATTGAGTCCTTATCAGTAACTGTCAACACAAGTCTAGAGAATCCATTTTTAATAGAAAATGGAAGTAAAGTGATACCTGCAGTGAATAAACACCAACATTAATCCCTGAGGTGTCAAAAAGCTCTTTATAATCAATTGTAGTGTATATATCAATACATTTTTCTTCTTAACAATGATATTCTACCGTTACTCAATTCCATGTCGAGATTTGTCGTCATCCAGCCCAGGGTCAGCCACCCTTACCATTTGCCCCTACATAAGTATACAAAATGGCGGCGGCCCCTCGGTTCGAACCTCTAGACGGTACGTAACGTCTCTAAAGCCGAGATTTGCCATCTCGACCCACCTTTATATTCAAGTAATTTTTGACGGTATGGATATATTACTGGTAATAAGTGTCAAGACGATAATACTTCTTTAAAAAAAAATCAACATAATTTGAAAGTATGTTGAAGTCAGTTATTGTTACAGAGATGTTTAGCAGCGAGTAAGGAATTTCACGTTTCTGTCTCGGATCAAGATCAACAAAAATTATTTACCTTCAAAAATGACGCGTTCTATCTACTCCTACATCTCGCAAAATCAAATAATAACGAATGAGGAGCCTGCCCAGTTGGAGAACTGTCTGTATTAGCTCTAGTATTTGAAACTTGAAAGCCAAGTTCGATTCTAAGATTTAAATATAAAGGAATGAGGTAATTATGCGATCTATAAGTTCAAATTCACTAATCAAGCAGAAAACGTTCAATTCGCAAGTTAGGTTGAATTTCGCAGATGAAAAAAGCGCTTCACCTGACGTTAACAAAAAAAAAACGCTCAGAGCAGTATTGTAATTACAAGAGTGAGTACTATAATTTTAACTGATTATTTGATACTACTGATAGGGAATAACACTGAATATTGCATCTGAACTAGTACAATTATTCTTCACTAGACCTTCTTGTGTAGGTAATAGATGTAGACCGGGTTCCCGGTAAACAATATTGAACATTTCAAACTTCAACAGTGGTGCCATTTCATAGCACATAAATCATCCTTTTAGCGGCTCGACCTCATTGGCCTTTGTTCTTATTTAAATATAACCAAAGATTTTTTTTTTTTTTTTGCTGGGTACGCATGAATTGGTTCTTAATAATCTATGGAGGACTATTATTTGATATTCCTAACGTTGCCTGTCGTACCTCCAAATTATGACATATGTTCATATTTACCAAATTTAGGGGGACAAATTTCAAATCAAAATCTAAGAAAAAAATATTTAAAGCATCACTCGCATAGGGTATGGAACCTCTTGGATAACATTTTCATATCCTCATCCTAGAAATTGATTGTATAACATAAAGGTAAAATAACAAAGAACTCCATAATTCCGTGTCACACTACGTAAAAGTGTACACGGGCGAACAATCTTCAGTAAGAAAAACAAAAATCAAATCCACAGACCCGTCGCCGACCGGATATCTCTCTGACTATGATAAATGAGAAGAGAAACCCCAGAGGTGAAAATATCCTTCTGAAATCAAACTTTCCCAGAGATTCCATAGAGATGTTATCAGGGGCATCTCCCTACAGGGTGGGAATAAAGAAGAGAGAGAGAGAGAGAGAGAGAGAGAGAGAGAGAGAGAGAGAGAGAGAATCAAAAAGCATCTAACTCCACCTACAATAAAGTCTTCATTAGCCGAACATTAGGCCGATGCTGGCAAAGGCTCTCGAGGCTTAACCGCACAATTGGATTGTATACAGAGGAGTGGCTTAACTCTTCCCATCTCCAGATCTTATTACTCTCCGATTACGTTCGCGATAAGTGGTCAGATCTGATAACGGATTCTGTTTTTCCAGTTCTTGAGAACAGGCGATGATTGCAGGGTAGTTTCCACTTCACCAAGATAATTTTAGGGATCCATTTCAGACTATATAAACATTTACTGACTGAAGAACTAGCCTTCAATGAAAGTTAAAAGAAATAAATCTCATTTGGAACCGAATTTGTATATGCGCTATAGAAATCCTAATCTACTGACGTTTTTCAGCATAAATATCTTATCAATGGTGGTAGAAGCAACCCTTCAGTTCATAACTGAATCCCCCGTCAGTCCCTTTAACAAAGACACCGACATTTTTGCCACCTGTCAGTTTCTTCATCCCTGTAGATACCGACAAGACAGTAAAGGATGCGCCAAAGCATCCATGACGCCGTGGACGTCAGATAAATCTATCCACATCAGCCAAAGGCTTTTTCCTCGATACACCTAAGAAAGAACTGACCTCTCTGCGTCGAGCAAGCGTCCCCTCATTTCGAACACCTTTCTGTGCATAAAAAGAAAAAGAAAGAAAAAAGAATGAAAAGCGGTTTGTCATCAAAATAAATTTTATTTGTATACGGAGACACCTTTTTAGAGGAACCCCGAAAGAGTAAGTAGGTGCCTGGTCTTCCCTTTTCCCTATCCCCTTTCCCTTCACGGTCACCTCAGTAGAATACGTCCCCATATAAATGTCAACAGGAAATCCATTATTGATTAATATTTCCGAAGCAGCGGGCGGCCCGTTTTGGACTAACCCGACTTGGCTCCCCTGGAAGAGAGAGAGAGAGAGAGAGAGAGAGAGAGAGAGAGAGAGAGAGACTGTAGTAGTAGACGCAGAAGTCCCCGGTCATCCTCCGTCGTCGCTAACTCAAATGACAGGACAAATACTCTGATGCCAGAGAGTAACCTACACTGTATGTGTGTGTGTATGTGTGTATGAGAGAGAGAGAGAGAGTCGTAACCTAGCTGAAATTTGAGTTGCTAAAAATAACATACTCATAATTAAAACAGCACTTCAGTTACCAATGAAGGCCTGCAGGATTGGCAAAGAAGAAAAAAAATGCTTTAATATAAAAGGCTCTTAAAATAGTCATAAGTAAATTAAATATCTTTTCCACTTGCCTTTCTTAGAAATTGTGATTTCCTCCATTGTCATCAAACTTGGGATAGTTTAAACCCGTTTTACTTCACGATAATGATTTGGATCATCAACTTATAAGAAAAAATGACATAATAACCACAAAAGAAAGAAGCTACAATGAATAAGCTCAACGTGGGGTTTTTATATTTCAGCTCATCTGTATTTCTAGGGTTTTTCTACTTTTCTTCACTTGTCCCTCTCATTTTGGTCATTTCGGATAAATAATCGTCCAAGAATTATGGGGTGAACATGAACACCAGTGACATCAGCAGTCTTTATTTCGCAATATGACAAATTTCACATCGGAATGTTCGTTTCAGTTAAATTTCAAGCTCACCTGTCGAATGGCAGGAGACATCAAGCACAAGAGGGTAAATAAAACAGCTTCTAATCATTCTGTACTGATGCTAATTTGAAAAGAAGTATTTGCTTTTAACAGTTATATTGGTTGGCTTATTATTACGTTCATTAAAAAATCCTCATAGTAGCACGAGTCTTCAAATGGAGAAACAAATCCACAGTTATGTTAATGTACATATATTTAAGTTTAAAAACAGCAAAGATAGCTTTCGGGAATCTGTACGGTTCCCCTTATCAATCTGATTGATAGGAGCCGTACAGATTCCCGAAAGCTATCCTTGCTGTTTTTAAACTTACATATATGTACATTTACATAACTGTGGATTTGTTTCTCCATTACGTTCATTGTATTTGGTGTGCCATAACTGATTCTAAAGTTCCAGTGCCTTAAGATGCTTTGTCTTGTAAATGGCATATCGTCAGTCAAACTGTGTATTTTTTTCAGTAATCAGTTCATTAATCAATTGAAATTTCATTAGGATGCTTGCAGCTTTAGCTAAGAGGGAAATTGTAAGAGCTTAAACACGTGAGTATCGTATAGAATTTTATTATAAATACTGCTTACTTCACGTGACCCTGCAGTGAGCATTTCGTCATTTTTCTCATAATAATGTGAGCAAGTAAATATTTTTGCTCCGATTGGAAATTATGGCCGAAAAATGTAAAGGTTTGGGTTGGAGCGACTTGATTTTTGTAATTTCTACCTAATGTTAAAGCGAATTTATAAGGTCTATCTTTGAGCAAAAGCCTTATCCCATATAACTTCGGCAAAGAACAGGATCTAAATCACAGCCAAAACGAAAAGATTGGCCCTTAGTCCATGGACTGATCATTCCAAAACTTGTCATTATAATTGAAACCCGCCCCATTTGTCCACATTTTGTTCAAAAAGGGGTCTACATGTACATTCCAAATGATCAAGGTTTTTCTAACCTCTAAGTACAATCAGTGATGGTGTATCGTGGGGTTTACAGATAGACGCCGTTCATGTGACAGTGAAGGGCAAAAGTATTTTCGTTTTGCATTTCTAAGAAGATTCATTTCCTTTAAGGAAAATTCCACATCTCACCCATGAAATCCAAGAAATAACTACTCTTAAACCACTTTAGAGGAATACATTTCAGTCACCCTTAGATTTTTAAATGAAATTTCGATTGTTTTTATGTCAAAGTAATTGCCTAAACTTACTACTAATTGCGTTCATCGTCATATTTTCAAAATTTGACGGGTACAGTTCTTAGTGAAGATCCACCTGGATACCTTAGTGGGATGATGATTCTGAAAGTGCACAGGACAATGCCCGCTCTATTTTCGTGGCGCTTCGACGCCATCTGGCGTTATTCTCCAACTAAAGACAGACAGTTTGGCTGTTGATATGTTTCAGGCTACTTTGATTTCTTATGCTCAATTATTGTACGCATTGTTAATTTTCTCCAACTGTACAAACAAGCTGGAACACTAAAGACAGGCAACTTGGTCTGTTGATATGTTTCAGACAACTATGATTCCTTATGCTCAATTGTTGTGCGCATTGCTAATTAAGTCTTGTTTTTCATTCTTTTAGTGTAATGAAATCTGAGAATGACCCAGAAGGGATCAAAACGTCACGAAATAAAGAAGGGTGTTATGGGCCATACTTATGTAAGAACGTGCCAAAGGTTGCAGGTAAAGTTCCTGTTTTCTTTACCCCAGGCCTCCTCCAAAGCATAACACTTCTCTTTGTTATTGGTGGAACAAATAATACTATATAATGTTGCTTCGCACAGAAATCATTCGTGCCGTTAGGCACTTCTCAAAAAAGCAAAACTCTGAATGCTCTAATCCGTATCTTAATCAAGAGAAAAATGAAATATTTTGAGAAGCAAATAAAGCATTCGGATGCGTCCGTAATTTCCACGGAGCAAAATCACATAAGAACGACCGCGACCTCAAGAAATCCATTGAGTAACCCTCCCAGAGGAGAAGGACAGCAATAAAAATCAGGACAACACAGGATTTCATTTGAATTCAGGTGCCTGGTTCCTCCTATTCCCCCACAATCGGCCGGACCTCCTTTTGGGGCCATCTTTCTTACTCCCCAAAAATCGCCGCCCCTTGGGGTCGATTTTCCTTACCCTCACCTTTTCTTAGCACGTCTTCCCTTCCGCACATTATTTCACGGCGGGTTTTACAGCGCCGTCTCTCCCGTGCGGCCTTTCTTCGGGGTTACTCTTCTCCTCCTTTCACCCATTGCGTCATACGTTTCTCGGTTTATTTATTTATTTATTTTTTATTCATTACTGTTAACGTCTTTTTTAATCTGGCTTTCTCCAACTCATGCTAAGTACTTCGTTCTTTCTGAGTATATAATATTAATATATATATATTATATAATTAATTATAATATATATATTAATTATATATATATAATAATATACATTATATATATATATGTATGTATATATTATATATATATTATATATATAATATATAATATATATATATAATATATATTATATATATATAATAATATATTATATATAATATTATAATTAATATATATATAATATACGCTATAAATATATACACACACATATATATATATATATATATATATATATATATATAAATATATATATATATATTATATATATATATATATGTGTGTGTGTGTGTGTGTGTGTGTGTGTGTGTGTGTATGTATATATATATATAGTGTGCCAGTCTTAATTCTTTTTTTTTCTGTTAAGTGTCTGCTGGCAAATAAATCTTCATCTAAAAATTTCTGAGCTGCCAATTGTTTTCCTTTTCTCTTCATAAAAATTCAATTTATAGTAACCAAAAGCTACTTTAATTATGCAGTTGCGGCATTCATGATTTCCTTTTGATCATTATATTAAATTTTTTTTTGTAAAAAGATTAAACTAAAATTTTAATCTTAACTTTTTAACCTATTATAGTTATGAAGGTTTATTAAAATTGGTCAAATTTCTAGTTTCAATTCCACAACTTTATAAAATGCCTATTACAAGTTAGAGAAATTTCTAACACAACGTAGTTCCTCGTTGGTCCGAAGTTCGATCTCTGCTCAACCAACGCGGAATCAGAGGAATTTACTCCTGGTGATAGAAATTCATTTCTCGATATTGTGTTGTTCGGATCCCACAATAAGCTGTAGGTCCCGTTGCTAGGTGACCAATTGGTTCCTAGCCACTCAAAAATATCTAATCCTTCGGGCCAGCCCTAGGAGAACTGCTAATCAGCTCAGTGGTCTGGTAAAACTAAGATATACTTAGCTAACACAACCTTGTAAAGCATCTAGGTATCGGTATCTATTATAACTTTGCATACTTCGAGCCATCCATCCTGGCTTTGCACTGCTGTTAACTTTTAATACTTGTGGCCTCATAAACTGGCTAACTCGTGTTATTCTATGCCTTCACACAGCCACATTTTCCTGGCGTTTACATTTCACTAAAAGTCTGTTTGCGGAGGAAGATTCCTTTTCAGTGAATACTGAGAAATCGAAGTGCTTCATTCTTTGGATCATTTGGCATTCTGTCACTTGACATAGCCTCTTCGAGAGTTCCTCTCAGTCAAACCTCCCCAGACACTTTTGAATAGTCATTCTTCATAACAAAACTTATCCTTGAAGTTCTACGGGTTGATAGTGAAAACTACTGTGAAAGACCGTCAGCTGTTACGAAAGGGAGTAGGCATGGTCTAGAGATTAGGGCGGTGGGGGATTACTTCCGTATTTGACAATGTTGAACGAGGCGTCAGCCCCTGGTCCTCGTAATCGCGGCATCCTCATATAGGTTGTTCTTAGAGAGAGAGAGAGAGAGAGAGAGAGAGAGAGAGAGAGAGAGAGAGAGAGAGAGAGAGAAACTAAAGCAAGTTATCCAACATAACCACGACTCGAGACTTCCCACTAGTCTTTGGAAACTACCTTGTCCGTGAATCTGGATAAGGGACTCTGGAATTCTTATAGTATGGAAGTTTTTTATTTTATGAATTATCTCTTTAAAGTTATGTAATTCACTTTGGCGGATATTTCGAACACTTGATAAAAATGCATTGCTGACACGACTATAGTTCTTGTGATGGATGACAGATAATGATTCTCAAAATAATGATAAAGCACTGACCTCGTCACATGATTGCAGAAATTGACTTACAACTATTTTATAGATAATAAATTTAAATTTTCAACCAAACCATATGACACGCAGCGTGGCCCCGTCTGTTTACAATCCGGCAAATACCATTCAGTTACTTGGCCATTATGAATCTCTCTTGGAAGTCCTTCCCAAGGCCGAAGCAAGTCTTACCCAACACGTCAGAATCCAAGATTAGATATGGGCAAAATACCGGGCGGGCTTTCTAATCTTTACCTGACTTGGGCATGATCAAGGCTCTTAAAGTTGGGTATGATCAGGACCTAATCCTAAGTATGATCTCCAAGTGTCCCACTCGACTTAAGAAGATCTACCGCTCGCCTTGGGCATTCTTCTACGAGGGGCATAGACATGGGCAAGCACTCCTCTTCTTCCACAAGAGATGAGAACCTACGAGATGCTGGGATTTTAAATGCCCGTCTTGTGGTGCCCCTGAGCGGCCTGTTGATTGACCGCTCCTACATTTTTCGAACGTTTCTTGTATCTGTTCTTAAGATAAAAGTCTGGAAACTTGGCACTGAAAACTTAACATATTGCGACCAAGAAAAACAGTAAGATTTTGGGAGGCTTTTAAACAAGAAATTCCAAATACATAAAACTTTTATATAATATAGACTAAAATATGCCAACCTTAACTTAATAGGAATGGAGTTTTTATGCTCAACTAACACATTAAGATGAATGCTATTAAATGCTTCGGATATTATACTCCAATATACAGAGAAGAAAAAGAAAAATATAAAAATAACAACAATTTGCTGCTAAAGCATAAATACGCGCTAGCGCTCCTCGTTCTTTTAACGCGTCGTATAATCCGCGTGAAATCGGGTTTTGAGTTCGCAACCTCCATCCCTGGAACATCGGTGTGCTCTGTACAACTGGCACCAAAGCTTTTTCTTAAATAAATCAGTCATAGAGTAATTAACTCGGAAAGTTAAATTCTTATCAGAACCAAATTACTCTCTCTCCAAAGCGAAGACAGGAAAAGATATGCCTTATCGTAGTCCTGAACCCACGTTCATTTTGCAAATAAATATGTACCAAATACTAAAAGAAGCTGGCTGTGAAACATTCAACCAACTGAATTCCGATTTTCTCTACTGAACCGAGATGTTTACACTGGAGCCTCACATCTCCCCACACACTTTTTTCATAGATGGAATATTTTTTTAAAGGGGTTGGCCGTTGTATGGATTTCAATCTCCCAAGAAAATTACATGTTGATTAAACATTATTATTTTATTCTTTTATCTTTGGTATATGTATATAATGTATATGTTTATATATATATATACATATATAATATACATATATATCATATATCTATATATATATATATATATATATATATATAATATATATATATATATATATATATATAATATATATATATATATGATATATATATATAATAAATATTATATCTATATTTACTAAATATATATAAATATAAATATATAATATTATAATATATATCTATATATATATAAGATATATATATATATATATATATATATATAGATAATGTATGTATGTATGTAGAAATAAAGGTTTTTTGCCACGAAGGAAAAAATGAAAAAGCGAGATAGCCAAGTACTTTCGGTCCTGTTCGAGGACCGAAAGTACTTGGCTATCTCGCTTTTTCATTTTTTCCTTCGTGGCAAAAAACCTTTATTTATACATAGCATCACGTTTTATATACTTCGTGATCAAGTTATTCATATATATGTAGAATATACTGGTCACTTTTTTACCAGATACATATGCAACTGTAATAGCCACATATATACACTCACACTTATAGCCACATATATACACACATAAGTGTGAGTGTATATATGTATGTATATATATATATATATATATATATATATATAATATATATATGAATAACTTGATCACGCAAGTATATAAAACGTGATGCTATGTATAAATAAAGGTTTTTCATTTTTTCCTTCGTGGCAAAAAACCTTTATATATAATATAATATATATATTAATATATATATATATATATATATATATATATTATATAGAGAGAGAGAGAGAGAGAGAGAGAGAGAGAGAGAGAGAGAGAGAGAGAGAGTCTGCTGCTCCCTGGGAAACTTTGACGGGATGGAGGACGGGTGAGGAGTGAGTGAGTGAGTGAGTGAGTGAGGGAACGGTCACTGGAAGGCAGAGGGGTGAGCAAGGATTGGGGAGGGGAGGGAAGGAGATTAAGGGAAGGGTTAATGACTAAGCCATTGTTGACACAGGTATCATGCCAGTCCTCCTAATCCGAACTAAATTGCCTCCTATTTTAGCCGCAATTGGGTCCCTCGAAAACTCATTTCTAAGAGAGAATAATATAATTTCACCAGGTACGATTCTATTTCGGGCATATGCATTATTTTCCTCCGAAGTTTATTTCCCTTCCTCAGGTCATTTTGTCAGTAAATGGCTGACTTCCATTTGCGATTTTTTTTTTTTTTTTTTTTTTTTTATTCAGTGGCAATTGAAAGTCGACTTGAGGTCCAAATGTGAACCCAAATCAAGTTAATGTTTTAAACTGACATTTCTCTAACCTAGTTTAATAAACAAGGCTGAATATTAAGAACAATAAACATGTATAAACACCAAATATAATATATAACAGCATACTCAATTAACAACGAAAAATGGAGTTAAAAAAGAGACCCGAGACTCGAAATAGAAACTTTCTCAACGGAAACGATGCAAATACAAATTGTGTTTTTGTTTTTAAGCCTTGAGTCTCATGAAGCCCCTGAAATCTATCGGCTGTGACCTCAACAGCATCGGTTACACAATGCTGCTCACTATAGCACCTTTGATGATGTAGAATAGTGGCCATGAGAGTGAAAAGAATTTTGTTTGTATTCATGATGGGAATGATCTAGTTCTAATACCGTAGCTACAGACATAATATTAAGAAAGAACGGACGTAAGGTTTTCAGTATAATGAATGCATTCTAAAGTTCATGCATTATAACCCTTCTTCCCAAGTTTTTGAGTTGAATTTACTGTAAAAATGATCGTGAATTGAGGTAAGCTTCCAGGGTATCACAAACTTGAATATTTTGTAATGAGAATGGCTTACTATAAAAGATGCTTGTTCTCGTTATTGCTATGGGGTAAAACATTTTCTGTTCAAACTGCCTAAACATTATGAATTGTTCTTTGTATTGTCGTGATCCATAAGATATTTCAAACGATGTGTAGCAATACCCACTGAAAAAAACAGCCAAGCTAAACTAATAAACAGTCGACCACTCATTTTAGCATCGCTTTTCTTTTCAAATACAAATGATTATTGCTTTGTAATCGCGTGCGAATTTTTTTATATATAATTCTTGATAATTTCTACTGTAATATTAACAAAACTGAAATTAAAGTAGTATCTCACTTCAGTTCGAAGTCTGAACTGCCTAGACCATCATTAGATATTCATTTTGAGAGAGAGAGAGAGAGAGAGAGAGAGAGAGAGAGAGAGAGAGATTAATGGTCAGGAGCTCATGAAAAACAATGAGGCCAAAAAACCGAAAGGATGTTTATAGATTTGGATTCGCTGCGAGCAGGTAAATCTTCCTGTTTACTCTACCTTGTCTCCATTGTCTGCATAAATGACAGCAGTATTCGCAGAGGACCAAAAATGTCAGATCTATCAAACGCGTGCCGGTTACCTGGAAAGAGAGAGGGGGAACTACTGTCATTCCTCATAAAATGTAGCTTTGAATGTGATGAATATCGATGGTCTTTAATATAAAGGAAATGCAGTAAATGAAAAACAATTTTGACGATTGTAATAGAATAGTTGAAATGATCCTGTTGTCTAGTTTCAGTGAAACACAAGACAATTCTGATCGGGGAATATTAGATACTAGTACCAAAAGCTTACTCGCATAGTATGCATATTCACGTTATTTCTTGGCCGTCCATATTCTAAGGCTTAGAATGCCCAGTCGAAATTTTTCTTAATGGTTTGCTTAGAATGCATATACCTTTCAAACTCAAAAACTTGCTCCTCTCTCCCATAAATGACATCTTAAATCATAGAGCTTAAATTTCTACGATGACGACATTTAAGCAATTCCGAGCTCCCAAGAATGATCTAGCAAGATAAATTTAAAATTGTTTCTAGTGCAGGGAAGCTTCGGAAATTCTATCATCTCTTTTATTTGCCACCAACAATGTTTGTAAACATATGGGAGGTGCTCCAAGCACGTGAGTCAAGGGAACTGTGACGTCACAATTCGACTGCATCAAGATTTAGGAAATTTGGGACGCTGTTGTGTGACTTATTTACTCTACATAGAGAGTCCTCTTCGAGCACTGCTTAACAAGGCAAGGACAGTAATGAGTCAAGAAAATACATAAAAATCCAAATAGACTCACTGAAATGTGAGGAGACTGATACTTACTTGGGTTTGTCCTTCATCAGAAATATAATTCTATAGATATGAAGAGGGAACGATTTTTTTTTTTTTTTTTTTTTTTTTTAGTAGTAGTAGTTATCATTCAAGTTTTTAAGCATTTCCTTAAATGACAGGATTGGGTGCTCGCTGGTCTTTTCTCTTCAAAATGTACACGCATGTACCCACAGATCATATACAGCAAAAGCAGGCCTATACAATGAACATGAAATCTGAAGTGCAATGAAGCTTGTTCCCGAGACCTACAAGACAAATCGTTTTTACTGCTGCTCACTACAGATCCTGCCCACCATTACGGCTGGTTGATGGTGGTTTCTTAAACCCCACAGCCATTTTTCTTTGTAGCTGAGAACGCAACAGCAGAATTCTTTGTCAATTTGTGCACGGGCCTGTTTATTAATTTCCCTCCCTGAAAATCATTAGTTTATATCCTAGCTTTGAAGCGGGACTGAAAACCAATTATTACGATACGAAGTCTGCTCTATTTTACTGAATAAAAGACAATACGTGCCTGAGCCTGGGAGCAGTTATGGAGCATTCCAAACGCTAGTTGATAGTCTACCAATAAAGCAAGAAAACAGAAGCAAAAAATGCTGAAAATATAACAATGACGCAACAAGGAATGCTTTTGTACTGGGCATGCTCGGAGCTTGTGTTTGAATTGTGTGAAATGTATTTGCTGGCTGGCGACTAAGCCACCTTGTGAACACGTAGGTAAGCGATCTGATTTGAACGAGGAATCAGCAACACCACCAATACCACTCTCCACTCCATTCGTCCTCCACGTTCTCCCACATTTTTTTTTTCTTTTTTTTTTAAGATCACATCAAAGCGTCAAGGTGTTACGTAAGGTTGGTTGGCTTCAGGGAGACTTGGTTCATTGAATACGCATCCTAAGCCTTTTAAATTGTTTCAGATTCGCGATTTTTTAAAACTGATATCAGATGTGCACTTAACAACTTCTAGGACTTGATGAAGAATATCTAAATAAACTACCATAATTTACAGAAGCAAAAACTTAACATAGTGCGTTAAAACATATAACCAAAGAATTATATGGCAAGTAACTACACTCATCAGATGATATAAATTACTCGAAGGAACTAATATAATAACCCTAAGATAAAAGAGTAAAATGCACTGGAAACCTTTAACGCGTGAAAACTTAAGAGATAACGAAGCGAAAGAGAACCAAATTTAAAGAAAGAGAAAGAAAGGCAGTTTTACGGCAAAACCAGACGGCCAAAGAAAATGCCGAAGGAGAATCATCAGCCAGTGTGACCAAGGGGCGTCCGTTACCATCCACCGTGGGAAGACGGAAAGGTGGAGAAATCCTAATTAATCCAGCCTCTCCGCATCTCCAGTCTCTCGGCCCTCTCCTTGTTATGACCTCAAGTACAGAATCCCTTCTCACACAGGGATTACCGATGGATTTGTTGCAGCTTTAGGGTTGCGGGGATTGACGCCGACCTCACGCCGTCGATAAATTGTCATCTTTGAATCTTGAGTGTAACCACTGGAGGTTGAAATTTAAAGTTTAATAATCATGAAGACTTCATTCGAACAAAACAGTCATGAGTTGCTGACCGTCAATCAGCTTGTCTGACTGGCTGTCTGTCTATGATGAGTCTAAACTCCGACCTTTTTTCACGAAATCGAAATCAAAGCACCGCTTGACATCGGTGTTCTTTAGCCCCGGAAACCATTGCTCTGCCATCACTGGGTATCAGGATCACGAATCCAACAACGGGTAAACGCTTGTCGCGGAAAACCCTCAACTAAAGCCGTAATCAATTCAAGTCATAATTAATCTTCTAAGATTTTACTGAAAATATCTTAAAGAGGAAGCTAACCGCAATAAGTGAAGACAAAACTAATTCATATTAATTTTTGTATTACATACAGCTGGGCTCAAATACATCAATAACAGCGATGAATTTTCATAAAAGAAAATGTCGACATCAAAATCTTTCTTTGTTACCAAGGCCCATCATAATTAAAGGCTAAAAGGATTATTCTTTACTTTTCGAAAAACAAAAAAAAATCTTTGGAGATTGAGGACACTAAGAATTTTCTCTTATTTCAACTGGTGAACCTCGGAAAAACTAAATCTCTTATGCATTGCTCTGTAGAACTAATAGCAACCATTACTATTCATGCATGAATATAAAACGCAAAAGTCTGAATTTTAAATAGATTATAAGATTTCTTGAAGTAAAACCAGACTACCCTTCTACTAGAGTTATAGTGATATAGAAGTCTTAGAACTTATTTAGGGAAACTCTTTGCTACCAAGTACTACCTATGAACACGTACAATAAATCCCCTTAAAATAATGCCTGGCTTATTCGTAAACTATTAAATATTATAAATGAGCTACCGGCTCATATTTTGATAATTGCATGCACGTTCGTTCGTTTTAAATTAAATAGGCCTTGTGTTGGCACGGGCTCTTGCTCTAGAGTAGCCCTTAAACCTGGCATACACAAATGTTACATTGTCCATATTTTGGCCCCGAGGAATATTTTGAGATTTGAGAGAGAGAGAGAGAGAGAGAGACGTCGCCACAGGTAAACAATAGCCATGCACCCCGCAGTGCCCGCTCCACAGGGGGCAGCCTCAGGTGTGAAAGGGGCGGATCTAAGGGGTCGCAATGAGTACAGAGGGACCCTGGCTAACCCACCCACCCCACCAATGCCCAGACATCCAGCGCCGAGGGGCGTCTCGCCACCCACTACCGTACCTCTCTACCGAAATACTCGGCACCGGAATTTGTTGGAAGCATTCAAATGAAATGGAACAAATACCGAAAACTATCCTAACAGTTTACACCTCAATACCAAGAATAAATTCGAAGGCGACAGTTTACCTAATAACGCAACACTGAAAGGTACATTACAGAGTTGCTTGAACAGGGCGCCGATTCTCGAAACAAAGAAAACTACAACAGCGCACTTGATTGAAAATATTATAGAAAATAAAAACAGTACCAAAATATCTTATCACTAAAACCTTCTCGTTATAAAGACTGAAACTGATATAGATTTATCTTTTTCAATCTACTGAAAACGTGCCTCTGGGTTAAAGCGGTCCGTCCCTCCTGTTTCCTGAGCATACTTGAGCGATGTCCTGTCTGTGTCTGGATAAAATCTCATTAGCTAGAAACAAATGACCCGTCACCCACGTCTACTTTCTTCCTGGGCTTTCTCCGTCCATTTGGTAGACAGGTATCCGGCTCCAGCACGTGTGTCTTTAGGCATTTGTGTATCTGAAGGTTGTTTTTCAGCTGTCCATTAAATTCCCTATTTGAAACACTGACAGTTATGTTATTCACTTTTTCTTTGATTGTTCCAGGCAAAATGTAAAGTTACCTCATAACTAGAGATTAACATGTTACTGTTGTGCGTTTAATTAAGAAAGTGAGTCTGGGAAGAGATACGATTTCTTAAAACTACGTGGTTTAAAGAGAAAATTTGATTTAACGGGACAACTAAATTTAGTTTTTTCTTACTTATATTGGAAACGTGGACATCTATCCACCCTGGTAAAGAAGGAAGGACAGCGCAAAGCGGGATCAGTTTAACAGGAATAAGATCATTTTGCAAGATTATGTTCAAGTAAGAGTTATCTTTCATCAGCTAAGGTTTTACAGAGAGAGGGAGAGAGAAAAAAAACCATACATTCCATCATGCGGAGAAAATCCAAGCAGTGAACCCATGACTGAAAATTCCATGGAAAACAGCTCTACAATTTATGACCTCCTATGCATCTTGCTTGTTTATATCATTATCTGTTCACATATATACCTCCGTTATTCTCTTCGATCGTTTTTCCACTTACATTTTGTTCTGTTCTTTGGAAATTTGTCTTACGAATTAATGACGTTCTCTTGATTATTCCACTCAAATCTCTACACGTTTTGATCACCAACTGACTGGACCAAAGTTCGACCCCCTGGGTGAAGAATGCCAGGACTCTGGCAGCCTCATCTCCCCCCAAAAAATTCCGAGAACAGAGGATACCGCCTAATATCGTCACCTCTTCTAAGCAGAAGATCCGTATGGGGAAATAGTGACAGTAAAATAAATCATTCATATTCGCTTTTGAGAAACCGAAGTTACATGTTGTGCAGGAATTGATTTTAAGTGCATGTAAATACTACAATGGTAACGTAGGCTAACATCAAACGGTGACTTTCCATCCTAGTGTACAATTGCATAATTCTACCTTACTCATCTGTACTGATTAAGATGCCGTTCAAAAAAAAAAAACCGACTACGAATTCAGTTCATTAACAGACAAGATACTTGAAAGCAAAGCAATAATAATAATGATAATAATAATAATAATAATAATAATAATAATAATAATAATAATAATAATAATAATAATGAACGTTGGAATCCTAGCAAAGTATGACATAACTCTCCTGTTCAATGCGAGTCACAAATATTCTTAGTCTTTTTTGCTTCGACCACAGAAAAAAAAAAAATCAGTAAATTACCAAATGGGTGACAATGCGAGGTGAAAAAAGTGCCATTAGACAAATTAGCGTGACACCCTTTCAAGACCTTGGATAGTAGGATGGTTACATGG
>NC_087213.1:79847618-79855118 GCF_015104395.2 Macrobrachium nipponense | reverse complement strand
GTGCAACCGACACATTTTTGTCATTCAGGTCTTCCAGTAATAATCTATCGCAAATTCATCAGTAATTCCCCCATTAAAATGATGCCTGTAATCCATTTCAACTTAAAACTTGAAAATGAGTCAACAACATGTGTTGCAGCTTTTCCAAGAACCGTTAACCCTCGAGCAATAATGGAGCACGCACACGATGTCTTCAGAACGCTACTAAAAAATTCGTTGAAATACTGAGCATTTGTAGTACCTCAACTGAACAATCTTAGGGTGCGTCCACACCAGTGACAAAACACGATGAGAGCATTAAGCTGTTAAGTCGTTGAGAAATATCGTAGTAGACATGTTGGTATGGATTTCTTGGGCGACATGTTGGCAGTCCTGGTGTGGACGAGGTGATGTCGTCAGAGACCTCTCATCAACCAACAGACCAAAATGGAGTGGACAAGGGACAAGACGCTGTGGCAACCAAGTCGTGTGTTGTACAAGGACCGCATAAAGAGGTCAGATGCTTGGCTTGACATTGCCGTTCCTGTTGTATAATAACTATGGTCTTGTCCATGCTCTACGTTTTTTTCTTCTCCGATAGGCACAAAACAACAAATGATGCAGCTGCCAGCAAAGCATCCTCATACGACAACATGTCTGCCACTTCTGGAGACATGGTGTGGCCAGTTTCACCAAGTCGACTCTTATTGCCGACATGTCTGACAACATTGTGACATATGTCCCCATACATATCAGGAGATTTGTATCCGGATGTCTCCTACTGTCCCCCCCACAATGTTTCCAATTGGTCTCCAAGCAACATGTCACTGGTGTGGATGCACCCTTACTCGTGAACGAAATTTACTTGCTGTCTTTGAGCCTTTTGAAATTTCACCTTTACATCTTCTGAACAGAACTGCTTAGATCGTGTCCACATTTTTGCTACTAGTGGTTCATGTCAATCCTCGGTCTCCCAGATGATATGTGGAACTACCGAACTACGTCGTTAAGAGTTTTGAATACTGACTGTGCCGTCTACTAGTACGTCTGGTCTGCATTTTCCTGGTGCACATCATTGCCCCTACTCCTCTAATCTATTCGGTCCCACTTCTCTAATCTATTCAAGTTTTATTTAACACAGTAAATATCAAGGGAAACAATATATGACGTCGTCATTTATGCTATGAGGCTAGGTTGGGTTAAGAACTTAGTTCTTATTACAGAAAAGAAAAAAACCAAATTGAAAGACGTACACGTTTATAGAGAGAGAGAGACCTATTAATGTACATTGCATATTGAAGACAAGAGGCCGACAAGAGTAGTGGAAAATGTTAAGGAAAATACGAAATGTTTAATATAATTATATAAACTAGCTTTTAGGAATTATGCTATGCAGAAAATAACTTGCCGACATTGTACAAGCTGACTGAAAACCGCTGTTGCGAAAAGCCAATCAGATATTACAAGAAATTTTATTATGTACCTGGCTGCACAAGAGCCATTAAGCTTCATATGTATGCATAAAAACATAAGCTGTGCTGAAGTTAATGATCGATATGCCATGTACTCAGGCAAGCAATTCGCATCCCTAGTATCGAAAAACTCAAAACTATTAAATACCAGTTCAGCAGAGCAAGGAAAATTTTGCTCAAGTCAGCAAAAACAGAAACTTAATGAAATGAAGGAAGCGAACTCAAAAGTGAGAAGAGAAGGAAGGGCAGCCGACTTTTCAGATCGGACGAGAGACGCATAAATCTCACGAGATGGAGGAGGAGGGGGAGGAGGAGGAGGAGGAGGAAGTGGAGGAAGAAAAGGTAGGCAGTAGCTGAACTATAACTACCTCCCATTTACCCCCCTCGCTATTCCCATCCATTTCGAACGTCTGCTATTTCTCAACGTCCTCTCTCTCTCTCTCTCTCTCTCTCTCTCTCTCTCTCTCTCTCTCTCCTCGTAATGTACATACAGCAGTAACATAATTTTAGGATATGAAAGAAAATGGTCCACCGGTTTTATTGCGGTTTCCTTTTATCACTTTATTAAAGATAAGCAAGCACTGTACAGACATTAAATATCAATGCAAACTGTATTATTATTATTATTATTATTATTATTATTATTATTATTATTATTATTATTATTATTATTATTATTATATGATGAAGGAACATATACAAATACATTCGATTTTGCAAAAATGTAACAGCGTCTGCAAACGATTTTGTTACAGAATACATACAAATAATTTGCATATTATACTAAATTAGTCCAGATCTACATATGTATTTGGGATTTTATTTTAACGAGTCAGTTCTGACTGCTGGCAATACTCTTATTCGACATTTCCTCATGCCTATTTTAACCGAATATTTTCATCCTCTTTTAATATTTTAAGTAATTCTCCCTCCCCCTTGCTCCCATTCCCCATTCCAGCAAGAGAGCCTTAGCCCTACCCTCTCTCTCTCTCCCTCTCCCAAACCCTCCCCCTTCCGCCAACACCCTTGGGCCCTACCTCTGATTCCTCGTCCGCCGTAACATTCGGAGTTTGGGTTTCCCTCTCCGCAGTCACTCACGACGACCCGTAGCTGTCACACCCTCAATATAGCAAGAGCGGTTTAAGGGCGTCCCATACCCTCCCCTCTGACCTCCCTTCCTTCCCTTTCCACGCCCATAATTCCCATCGCTCCCTTCACCCACCCCACCGCGCCCCTTCATCGTGGTCTGGCCCTTTAAAACTTACCGCCCACCAATACAAAAGCGCCCCAACCGTTCGCTTTAGGTCCCTAGTCTTGTGCCCCTTTCCGGCTGACCCCTCTCCCCTCCCACAACGACAGGGGCCCTGAGGTTCCTTCTCCTCATGTGATTTCACCTCTCTCTCTCTCTCTCTCTCTCTCTCGTCTCTCTCTCTCTCTCTCTCTCTCTCATTCCCTCCCCCCCCCCCCCCCCCCACCCGAGTCTTTATTTTGGGCTTCGTTTTTCATCAGCTCACTACATTATCTTATCCACTGCACTAATTCACTTCCATAAGGTTTTTTTCAAATTGTCATGTGTTGTGTTAATGCCGATTGCTGTAGATGTTTATCATTCAAATTGATTTGTAAAAACCTCCTTCTAATGGGCTAAAAATATCTTAAGCTTCTTCCTCTTGCGATGCTGCATCGACATAAGAATTAAGAAAAATATTCAATCATAATCCAAATCACAGCACTGATGGAAACTTTCAATGCACTCAGTTTTCAAATACTGATCTTAAAATCTAACGAAAATAGTGATGCTGGTACGAACATCTTACAAGTCTCTGACAATTAGCATCAGACTTTTATTATTATTATTATTATTATTATTATTATTATTATTATTATTATTATTATTATTTCTCAGATCGCAAATTCAATCTCAATGAATAACCCAAAAGGATATTATCTTCCCCAGAATAATCAAAGCCTCCAAAGAGAAGTGAAAAAGGATCAAGGACCCGAATAGAAGAATGATGTTAGAAATAAGCAAAAAAACAAAAATTTGCTTATAGTTTTCAACAATTACTCTTCATAAGTAAAAAATGCGCCGAAGTTTCTTCGCCGCAATCGAGTTTTCTATACAGCCTATAAGGCTGTATGAAACTCTCAACCACGGCCAATGAAACTTACAGGCACGGCCCGGTGGTGGCCTTTGTTGTTGTCACCGATAGTGGTGCCAGACGCATAATCATAGATAATTTTAACCTTAAATAAAAAATATAAAAACTACTGAGGTTAGAGGGATGCAATTTGGTATGTTTGGTGATTGGAGGGTGGATGATCAACATACCATTTTGCAGCCCTCTAGCCTCAGTAGTTTTTAAGATCTGAGGTCGGACAGAAAAATGCGGACGGGCAGACAAAACCCATCTCAATAATTTTCTTTCACAGAAAACTGAAATTGGTCATGGCCATTTGTTTGGCACAAGCCAAGGTTGGATAACACTGTAGGGACATCAACAATAACATGGTTGCATGATTACCTCAATGCCAGATCGCAGGTTAATTTTCGAGCCGGTTTTCTCGTTCAACTGGTATCATCATCATACCTCGATTATACATTCGTACTCCTAAGAGGCTGCAAATTGTTTTGGAAAGGCTCTCGAAACGTGAAAGCACCAAAGCGAGATAAAATGAATAACAGACTTTTAATTAAATTAATAAATGCTTTTATAGTCTTACAAGTTACTCACTTGCCCATTTTCGAATCGTGAAAACGCTCTTCTTAAGACTTCGATAGTCTGCAGTAAGTAACCTCTACACTTAACGACTGTGAGTGACTGGCTGTTTTACTGCCAGGAGTATTTATAGTAATCAAGTTAGGGGAGCGGACGTTACAGTTATGTTGCAACGTTGCTGTCATTTTTCGTCTGGTAGAGCAGGCCTTTCATCCTTCCAACTTTGCGAATAAGCCTTTAAGATTTAATATGGAAATGTTATGAAATCATTTCTTCTTTAAAAGTTTTCCACTAATTAGCATCCTTCAAAGAGTGAGCTACACCTTTCTTGTACTTTAATTCATAACAGGAAAATGTCTACATATTCATAAATCAAGTATCTTCAAACATAAATCAATGTTGACATTCAATTGCCGAAATTGCTGTCCAAAAATCAAGAAATTTTTTTCAGCCATATAAGTTTCCTAGATATTTTCACTTTTGCTGACCGTCTCCATCCATGTTTCTTTTCACGGTTGCACCTTTGGTAAGCAATGGAACTGGAGTATCTCACCTATGTCTCCCATTCTTTACAATTAACTTAAATACTACTTTTTCCCGGAAAGTAGCCCTTCTTTCCTCTCTCCGGGAACCAGTTAAGCTATTACCTTACTGAGATGAAAGACTGTCACGTCCTTCCTCTTTCGGCAGTTAACCCCGACTGGGAGCCAAATGATATTAATTTACAATATTCTATTCTTTATTCCTGCAACTACCCTGCTTCAGTGTTTCTAGATTCTTACAAACATAATCCTTCAGAGCAGATCACCTCAGGCTTTCGTCTGCATGTTTGCTCGCTTTCTCTCTGACCTGGGTTTCAGGAACTGCCCTTTCTTTCGCCTTCTGAAGCAAAACTAACTAATGAAATCTGTCATCTGCGAGTTTATCCTCTCACGGCAATACAGTGTCCAAATCAAATAAGAGAGGAGGGTGGAACGTAGGGCTTGATGATTGTTAACGGAACTTGCAAAAGACCTTACTGTGGCCTGAAATGAGCGGCAGGAAGTCACAATAGCTTTGAAGAATCACTGACTAAGCGTCCTGCATCCTTCACTGTAAAGAGAGAAGCTGCGATTGGGTGGGTGGGAGGTTAAGGGTCCCGAGTCCTGTTTTGTTTCACAAATTCATTGGAGATGCACCACAACACTCAAGAATAATAATAAAAAAAAATTATCAGATGCATTCTAAATTGATGATTCGTGAACGACACCCACTAATGCACGAAATGGAAGTATGTTCCCAAATCGACGGGCCCCCAAAATTAGAGGCAGGTTTCGTGCTAAGACATTACTACCAGGACATCTTTTAGTAACAAAATGTTTTGATGAAAACTTCAAATAGCAGATTACCTATTTAAGAAATTGAGCAAATTCTGAACTCCTAATCCAAACAAGGATTAGAAAAATATTCAAGCAGTCTCACTGGAACTTGATAAGAACCATTTTAATTTCTTTTTGAAATAACAAAAATACCTCACGTGCCTTTCCCCAAGGACAAGTTTGTATAAATTCGGCTGCACAACAAAGCTATTCGGGATTGCACGTAACACACATTTATAACTAACATAGCAAAGATATCATTGGAGCATATAGAATACTCATGGAAAAATGATTTACACTTGTTTCATTTCAAATGGAAAAGTACTCCAAGGACTCATCAGCAAAGGATCTTCAGTAGACAGACCCCAAACTCCAGTTTCTCTCAAACCCTTTGCCTACGGAAAACTTGTACCAAACTTGGGTTTTTCGTGTGCCCAAACTAAAGTGGTGAATATGTAAATAAGAAAACTTCGGGTATTTTTCAGTGCTACAAACAAATATATGATCGATTCTGAAGCATTCTGAAACAAAAGCAATCAGAGATTGAAAATAGTCGTCATTTTATTAGTTTACAAGGTGACAAATAATCGTTTATGTAAAGCCACATCTGGTAAGCAGTTTCCTCTGAAACTTGAAATGGTGGTGAAACTTGGCCTGTTATTATAACCATTCACCAGTATTTGAATAAAAACATGATTTGAATGGGTTTGGTAAGTGGACAAGAAGGCACCAAAAGTACTCGTACTTTTCTTCCGTTCAATTCGCCTGCTATACTTTAATTGATTGGAATATAATTGGCGTCATTCCATATGTACATTCATACACTATTGCAATGAACGTCTGATATAGTAAGTGGATCTAAGAGATACCCGTAGATGAAAATCATAAAAAAAGAAACTTGCAGTTTTATGGTTAAATGGGAAAGCGCTCACGGGATGAAAACGCAACATATGGGTTCAAAAAATATTCATCTTGCAAATCCAATCAAATTCTTACCTAGAAATACTAAATATAAAAAAGAAAAGGCTTGAGTAGCTACCTATTCACAGAAAGTAAGTTCACAGAAATTTCAACGCCAAGGCGATAGCAATCTGGAAAAAGGTACGAAGCGGCAGCGACCCTTTGAGGCGGAGTTCAACCTTGAGAAAGATAGCAGTTCCATTGACTCCAGCTATTACAGGGATATCTGGTTAGGTCGTTCAGCTGTTAGAAGATTGTAAACTCAATTTTCGAACTTAAGAGTGGAAATACATCCACAAAGATACCTCCCTTCATATAGGATACTGTGACTGTGTGTGTGTGTGTGTGTGTGTGTGTGTGTGTGTTCGATATGTAAATCATTTACATACAGGAGCTAAAAGCGATTAAACGTACATTTTTTATTCATTCGTTGATTCTACGTTCTTGCAATAAATTACACAAAGCCTGCTAAGTCAAGATAAAGAAAACTGATCCTGTGAAGGAGAAACTGGTCTTTCAGAAATAGTTAAAACTGAACTAGCGAATTATAAAACGTAAACCATTACCACATACTTATGTTTCTTACTACTACTACTACTACTACTACTACTACTACAAGAGAGAGATAGAGAGAGGAAGAGAGAGAGATACCAGATTACCCGTTCTTTTCTTTATAAAGTACATTATCATTCGAGCAAGTTTTTCTCATGTTCTCTATCTTGCTTTAGAAGTCATCGCGTATCAGACTCACTTCAAAACTAAAGCAAAGGGTAAATTCTTCTCGTCATCACCATTACTTGGTACTGATGAGCAACTCGCACTTTTGGATATTCCTCCAAAATTGTGCTTCACATCACTATAGTTATAATCATCATTCATTCATCATTCATTCATTCATCATCTGTACTCTTTCACGCAAGAAAATTCATCTTTGATTTTCTCATAGGAAGCCCCGTGTTTCGCCCGGTATCAAATTATCAGGTTTCCATTTTCGTTCCCAGTAGTATTGAG
>NC_087213.1:79832618-79840118 GCF_015104395.2 Macrobrachium nipponense | reverse complement strand
ATCTATGTCTGAGGACATCCAAAATGAGCGATTCATGTCATCTCTGTGATGATAACATAAAACGACCTGATAACCGAAGTCACTCTGCGTTACTGAAGCAAGAG
The DNA here is from genome assembly GCF_015104395.2 of Macrobrachium nipponense. Classification (NCBI taxonomy): domain Eukaryota; kingdom Metazoa; phylum Arthropoda; class Malacostraca; order Decapoda; family Palaemonidae; genus Macrobrachium; species Macrobrachium nipponense. The sequence goes on along the minus strand of NC_087213.1, from coordinate 79,840,014 downwards.
TATCATCCCCTCAACAGAATGCACGGCAATTCTTTTAAAATAAATCCAATGAACTGATGAAGCGAAGCATTTTAGAAAGCTGTGAAGGAATTTCGGTAGTATCCCATACCAGAGTGCCAAGGTTTCGGACGCCGCTTTTGTGGACCGGGGACCATTGGCGGCGTGACTAGATGCACGGCCAGATTTTCAGTACATTTAGGACTGTGTATTTTTCCGTCCTACTCGAACGATCCATGAGGAAATTGCCTTAGAAACTCTTCCAAATGGCCACTCATATAAATCCCATAGTAATTCATTAACAAAAATAGGATTTCCCGGATAATGTTTGACCACTATAATTCGAAGGTTGACTGTTTTCTCTTCGTTGTAAAGCTGAGAATTTTCCGTGGCGTGAACGTTCCAGGCGAAGATCCTTCAGTTCCAGCACACCGCGACGAGGCTATTGAAGTAATCCCCGCTGCTGAACTGCCTCTTCGGGATTGCATTAGTACAAGTAAAATCTTATGGTCATTCCAAACCTAAAGGAAATTTCCCTATTGGCATGCGTGGATTTAAGATCTATTTCGCGCACAGATGCTCCATCTTTATTTCAGAACAATCCAAACGAGTTCTTGCTTGTGATAGCAATGAAAAATACATTTGCATTTTGAAAGTACTGACGTCTCATCTTCAGTCAGGCCGCTAATTCCATAACGGTAAGGAGCAAACGAGTACAGTGGAGACCGGGAGTTTCATTTCCTTAGGAACAAGTTGTCGAACAATGAACAGAATCTGTTTCGCAATGTGAGTAGAGTCGCATCAAAAACCACCACTGACTGCTTTTAGGACCAGTTATTGGGCCTAAATTTGTCATTCCATCCTAAGTAATGCATGAAAACCAAATCAGATAGAAACCATAAAATGATGGAAGTGAATTCTCTCGAAAAATTTTAGCATTCAAGTCAAATGGAATATATTCTTTCAAGAACGATGATTATTGATAAGTTGTTACACACACAATATATATATATATATAGATATATATATATATATATATATATATATTATATATATATGTGTGTGTGTGTGTGTGTGTGTGTGTGTGCACATATATATAAATGTAAATATATTAATGTATATAACATGTAATATAGTATGGACCATATACATATATAGACAAACACACATGTACATATAATATATATATATATAATATATATATAGTATATATATATATATATGTATATTGATATGATATATATATATATATATATATATATATATATATCATATATATATATATATATATACATATATATATATATATATATATATATATATATTATATATATATATATATGTATATATATATATATATATATATATATATATATATATATATACATATATAGTATAATATATACTATTATATATATTGGAGACGCTAAAGATGACGTATACAATAAGTATGATAAGGCGCCCTATGAGGTAATGTTAGACTAGCGATAATCTTACGCTAAGTCGGTTGGTATTGCACTTCCATCTTCAATGGAGTGTCTGGGGGTTTGTAGATCACTTACGAAGTCGGTATTATCTTGTTAGTTATTACGACGATGTGTTAAACTCATGGTGAGGAGGTTCTTGTAGAAAACACGAAATATAAAAATATATGTATTCTTCTGAAGTTTTACATGCTGAAGATCAGATATGATTGTACAAGTTTTCTAATAACGATAGCTTGATCGCTTCTGCCAATGATGATGGCTAATCCTATTCCTCTACATGATAAAGCTTAGGTAAAGAGGTACAGGTCTTCTAATGACGATAGCTAACTCTGTTTTCCTGTCTACCATCTCTGTTACAAGTTATGAAGGAAGCAGATAGTAGCTCGAACATATGAACATTCTATCAGATGACATAGTTACATACGAACACACAATCAAATGAGACACGCTACAGATCACGTAGGCCGTTTGAATTATAGGTCGGGGTAGTTGTCTCAAGCAGGGAGCTTGGACTAATGTTTATAAACAATTGAATGACTACAGGTGACGGCATGTTATCTTAGCCTACATACTTATTGTATACGTCATCTTTAGCGTCTCTAGTCTGATTCACATTCCTGCAAGCAATCTTTTATATATATGGACTAACATTCCATATTTTTATTATGTAAACACTTACATTAGCTCGGTCAGCTACCAAAACCAACTACTGAATATTACTCAAACTTGACTTGCATTTGACTTATAGGAGTGTGATACAGACACTATGTGAATATTTATATATAAGTAAATAAAAATTCATTGTGTTCATGAATTGATCCAAGTAATAAAATATAAAACAATGATATTGGTAAATAATAGTGATCACGTGATATATAATGATACAGTTTTTCACTTCATCTCTTTAAGATACTTATGCTACAGAAAATACTAATGTACTCTGATAATTGCATAGAATGAAGATTAACATGATAAAAATCATATTTTAACTGATAAAAAATTTCATATATGAATTGATAACATTATTAATGTTTATGCTGATTGATTCGTTGATTTTTATGCTAACTGTTATATATCTGATTCATATAATTATGATTAATATATGTGCACTTTAAATAGTTCCTATTGCGTACACGCAAAGATATTTCGATTCTGTTATTTGGATCATTTCATATATAGATTCCTAGTGCGTACACGCAAAAAATATATTTCGATTCTGTTATTTATGATCATTTATATATAGGATACATGATACTTTATATATATAGGATACATGACCGAGGTTATACTACTTCACTTTTAACTAGCGTTCGAACAACTTTTCGTCCATTACACAGTTCCAGACAACCACCTATAGCCCAATGAAACGGCCTATTTCACAGGGTTAAAACAAGGGGAAAATTTGCCGGGAGGCGGGTCCCAACGTTCTATTTTTGCGCTCATACTTATTCTCTGCATCCTAAGCTACACGATTACGTTCGCGATGAATAAAAAAACATCCCCAGCACGAGTCCTTCGCCAGCAAAGTAGAGTTGAATATCCTTCGGGTCGTAATTGTTGGAAGTATGTCCCCTTTGTAGTCGATTTCCGACAGTGGCTGGAGCGTTCCGCATGAAACGAGATTAACGACGGGATACGGTGTCGGTCGAAGAAGTCCAAGAAATTCCTTTCACATTGTAGGCGGTTGTTACTTGACTGTAGTCGTCCACTGCGACGAACGATTTTTTGAAGTTGCGATGTGAAACTCTCGTACTGCAGGATACTGTAACAGGTTCCAATAATCAGCCTGCAAGTGAAATTATACTTGTAACAAGGGCAAAGTGAATTCAGACGACATCCAAATACGGGAGGGGAGAGAGCCATTTAGACCAGACTTAACCCACATGAATTCGCTGATATTTAGGAATTCAAAAGAGTCCGCTGTACAAACTTTTTTATCCATGGCATTAACAATGAGTGAACCTATCCAGGTCTATGAGGACTGTAAAAATATCCATAAATTATAAAAAAATAAACAGATATTCAATACGAATCCCAAAGAAAATTCGATATTACTGGTAGTAAGTTACTAGACAAAGAAGTGTGAAACGGAGCTATTTGTAAGATTGCCAGGCAACATAAGAGTCAAAGAGAAGATTAATCATGATTCTGTATTTCTCTATGCTAACTGAAATTAAGTTGTGATAAAATCTGATCCTATGTGCCCTAACAAAAGTTTCATATTCAATTTTCTCGCGCGCATCCTCTTGGGGTTAATTTAAAAACTTTATTAATAGGTAGGAGGTGCAAACGAAAAAAAACCCACTATGTAACTAATTTCTAAATAAACTTTGGGTTTTTCAAGAAAGTGTGACATTTTCCATGAAATTTTGTTTTACTTGAATGTAATAGGCTAATGTTGCCAGTAAATATTTCTTATACATATCTTGATACTTCTAAATGTCTATTAGGTTCAGAAAAAAATTAATTCATTTTGTTGTTATAGAAATTCTATTTGCTTATTTTGTTATTAATTTTAAAATGATTGCAACTCCTTAGTTGCATTGCGCATACCGATAGACACTTGTACCTAACGTCTGCCTTGCCCATGAGAAGTTCGGGCTAAGCATTCCTTTCTCCAGTCAATCTGCTTCGCAAGCAGAGACGACACACAGATGAAGCCTGTGTAAGCAGATTATTGAGGTTTAAAGGAACAAATGCTGATACGGCAATGATGACGTCGTCACTTGGCAGGAGATTGCTCTCAGCCAGCTAAGAGTTACGTTACTTGCTGTAATAAATACGACTTTAGGATAAATTTATTATCTTTTACTACTCGACCCACACGAAAAGAATGTCTGAAAAAAAACAGTATCAAAATTGAACAATATATTAGTTTCATGTTGGAAATCTGCATAATTGTAATTATGTTAAATTAAATATTCCTTATTCAAACTATATGAAAAAGGTTTCCATACAAATTCTATATATATTATTAGCCCTGTATAAGATTCATATAGGATTATTTCATAGATAACATTTTCACTTCTAGACTTCCTGACTTTAAAATCTCTTTTATTTTATTTTATTTATTTTATTTATTATTTTATTTATTTATTTATTTATTTAATTTTTTTTTTCATTGACTACGAATATAAATCACCGGGACAGACAATATGTCAGTAGATTTTGGATATGTGTTTGAACTTTTAGCTTATTTGTCATTACTAAAGCGTTAAGTTAGAGTTCAATTCTTTACGCATATATATTTGGATATTTAATTATCTATGGTTACGTTTTGCTTATTGATTTTATCGTGATTCCTTTTTTATTATAATTTGTAACCCTTCCGACTACTTACGAAGTGTTATATATTGATTCCACTTGTATCCATATTTATTTTATTTTTTTATATTATTTTATTTATATATATATATATTTATAAATTAATGGTTGGCTTGAATATGTGGAAAAGTGTTCTAGCGGCGTACCGTATAAGGCTACTTGCGGCATCAATTCTAAGTAGAATACAAGATATAAATGATAAAAGGGTATTTAAAACCGCGAGAACCGCTATAATCCAGTTTCGGATCCAATATCACGAGTTTGTAACTCGTAAGACATTGACACTTCCTATTTAATTATCAGTTATTCTACCAAACGATTGACTCTGGGTGATAAAAATATTTATTGGTTTTCTTAATGGAAAGGAATTCACACAACGTGTTAAGGAGATTATTATTGATTTACACCACCCGAGTCACAGATTATTATGTGTTGAATTCCATATTTACTGATTTAGCCACTCATAAATATTCCTAACGCACTCACAATTGCGGTGTTTTGTTTTTTTTTAGTGCTATTAATTCTATATAACGTGTCAAGGAAACTATTAACACTAAGAAGTGTTTATTCCCTTTGTCAGACTCGTAATTCTGTTAATAATTCTACGTATATTCTTTCAAGGATTGATTTGGCACAGGATAGGCCCTTAAACTGACAGGTGTCTTAGTGTATCCCTTGTTTTCATGACACGTGTTACAATCAGTTATGTGCTTTTTATATCTGTAAGCATTGTAGGCCAGTAAAACAGTGATTTGGCTTTCTGTGACATAGGAGGGAACCCTGGATGACGGAATGCAACCAGTTTATGACGATTGGTATGAAAGAGATTATATACTACCTGGTCGTTAGTCATCTGCTGTGTTCTTCGGGTTTCCTCGTCACGGACCTACATATAATATTACATTTGATTACATTATTCTGAATACACATACTTTAAATATACTTTTGCTTTAGGGTTTCTGCTCGAAGTGTTTATTGTTTTTGCTTAGCCGCTGACCTGTTTCCATTCGAAGTGTTTATTGTTTGGTGTTTATGCTTGTGATTATCACTGTTGACACTTGCTTTGTTCAGTTTGTAACAGTTCTGCGCTCCAACCCAGATATTGTCAATGCTCGCGATCTCTTGGGTTAAGGAATTTTCTTCTTTAGATACGGTTTTTAACAATAGGCACGGATGTTTCTATATCTTTTAGTCCAATTAATGGTTCTTTGCTGTATGGTGCGGGATTGCGGGATAATGCGTCAGCTATGATAATTGCTTTCCCAGGTAGATATCTTATCCTGGCTCCAAAGACCCGAATGATCATTTGTCACCGAGTTCCTTTTGGACTGTGATTAAAGCCTTTGAAAAACTCGGTAAAGGACTCATGTTCAGTAAGGACTTTATCAGAGGATAGCCCAATAGATTATGAACTTAAAATGCTACTAGTGTTTAAAGATACCTAGCCCTTCCTTGCCTATTACTGCCATATTTACTTTCAGAGGGCTTTAGTTTACGTGAATAAAAAGCTATAGGAAAGAACTGTTTATCATATTACTGAAGTAGTATCCCTCTTACCCCTTTGTCTGAGGCGTCTGTTGCAATAAAAAAAAATTCCTTATTTAAATCAGGGATTTTTAAGTTAGGTAAGCTGCATTATTCCGCTTTTAAGATATCGAACGCCTGTTGATGCTTTTTAGACCAAAATCTACGCTCTTCTTCGTAAGATCTGTTAAAGGAGCTGTCATGATTGAAGAGTTACATATTTACACACGATTGTAATACCCACTACAGCGCAAAAAGTGCTGTATCCCCCTTTTACGTTAATAGGTGTACCGGAAAGTTATGAATAGCCGACACCTACCATGGATTACTTTAAGACCTTGACAAGACACATTAAACCTAGATAAACATGTTCGGTTTTAAAAACTCACATTTATATATTTTACTCTGAGACTATTTGTCTTTGTCTCTGTAGCACTAGCTCTACTTTATGTGAATGTACTTCTAAGGTATTAGAAAAGATTACAAGATCATCCATATAGGCATGTAGGGTATCCCCTAAAAATCTCCAAACACTATATTGTAATTGGGGCGCAACGTAAGCCGGAGGCATACGTAAAAATTGATAATGTCCCCTGAGTGTGCTGAAAAAAACGGTGTATGAGGTACAATCACTTAGGTAATGGTATCAGGTAAAAGCCTTTAAGTAAGTCCAAGTTGGTGAAAAAAATTTATTCTAACCTAACAGAGATAAGATGTCGTCGGTACATCGCACTGGAAACTATCGGAAGTCGTTTCCTTGTTTAAGCGACAGAAATCTACGCAGATACGCCAAGTCCGATCTTTTATAGCATGACGTTTGAGGGAAAAATTATATGGGCTTATTTGATTTCCTAATGGCTCCTATTACTAACATTTTTCAAACTTCGTCATTTATCTCTATTTGAAATTTCATTGGGGTTCTACACGAAGGTACGTATATAGCTTTATGTTTGCCCTTAGACCGTATTTTGTTTTCAATGACATCCGTTTTTCTCCCAGAGATCACTCGCTAGTGGAGAAAACTTATGGTATTCAGGTAGAAGATAAAAAAAAAATTCTGCTGA
>NC_087213.1:79782618-79800118 GCF_015104395.2 Macrobrachium nipponense | reverse complement strand
CAAAATACCTGTCATCAGTGAGTTAGATTTCTTGACTGTTGGTTGCCACGGGACGATAATGAGTTATTCAGATTCATATCCGTACCTTCAGTTACAACCTATATGGCTTCTGGGTATCAGAAAGAAAATGTATAGATTAAATTTACTTATGTAAGGACTTAAAAATGAATGACTAAGCAACTTTGGAGAGCATTTATGCAACCTCATGACATCAGCAATATATTGCATCCAATTTTCATTCATATGGATGAATGGCACTTGCGTCATATTCTCAGTTATAGAATATTTTCCTCATATTACTGAACAACTTACCACCTATCACTTACTATTCCCAAAGTGCATGTCTTTTTATGTAGCAAAATAAAATCACCCTAAATAGCTTAGCAAGATTCTACAGAACATAACCAGATGAGGAAAATGATAATCATTAATTAATAACTAATAATTATAAGAAAGAAACGACACACGAATTAAAGTTGAGGAGCACGACGCTTTAATGTACTACATATATATTCCCAGCGAACGAGTAGCTATCTCCATGACACTAACAAGGTGTGTTCAACGATTTCACAGTATTATGAACAAAAGACATTTGACATAATACGGACTGTCTTAAACAAGTAAAAATTGCGCCGAAGTTTCTTCGGCACAATCAAGTTTTCTGCACAGCGTGGACAATGCTGTATGAAACACTCGGCCAAGGCCCATGAAACTCACAGCTACAGCTTGGTGGAGCCTGTGTTGTTGGAACCAATAGCGGTGCCAGATGCACGATCTAGGCTGACTTTAACCTTAGATAAAATAAAAACTAATGAGGCTAGAGCTGCAATCTGGTATGTTTGATGACTGCAGGGTGGACGATCAACATACCAATATGCAGCTCTAGCCTCGGTAGTTTTTAAGATCTGACGGCCGACAGGCAGACAAATGGCCATCACAATAGTTTTCTTTTACAGAAAACTAAAACGAGTAGAACATACTCAGTAGGCACAAACATCAGGAATGACACTGAAATCCAACCATCAAAATCTTGATGACCAATGTTGAAAAACGGGATCCACTAATTCAAAATTTAAGGTCCCAAGAATGCTGCTAGTAGCAAGAGAAGAAAAAGAATATATTCCAACAATGATAAAATAAACCGGAACCAGAAAACATCATTCTCATCACTCTAGATATGTGAAGCCTTATAACGGTAGCTTTTTTCCTGACAGAATTAAGTTCTTCGATAAATGATGATGGCATCACCTTTTGTCTAATACTAAGGATCATTTAGCGATGTTTTTAGTGAGCAACAAATCTCGGAGCTGCATTTTTGTTCCTGGAGATAGCGAATTAGCAATACATTCTCGAATATATGTATGTCAAGTCACCCAACCTTCCGATAAACAGTGCTGCTTTTCACTAGATCCAAATACATATCCCAAGCACTCCTTCATTTGCTAATCCTCTCCGTATTTTTATTGTTCTTTTACATTTGGAAACAATGGATAACTGCAGAGATAGTTGTATTACCGGTTTACCGTGCGATCTTCCCTGCCGAGACTATCGACAAAGAGCAAAACCAACGAAGGTCCCAGGACACTCTTATCACACCACTCATTGTGGGGCAGATAAGAGTAATTTTTTTAGAAGATTCGTGCAAATGATGATACAAGCATCAAATTTGGAACAATTGTTCTCCAAGGGATACTAATCAAATCTGCCCGATTGGCTAATTAAAAATCCAAAATGGCGGCCATTTTTCAAGATGGCCGCCAAAATAACCACCCGTAGTTGATGTTTTGCTTAGAAATATTTGTATTTGTCCGAATTGCTTGATCTAAGTGGAGATTCCTATGTTTTTTAAGCCTGCTGATGTATATTTTCTAGTTTATACCATGGTTAAGACACTGTATTAAAGGAGTGATTGTCATGCACTACCAAGGCCCATTGGTGAACATCACTGCTGTGAAACTCAGCATGGGGTTCAGTGTCAACTAAGTAGGAAATTTATGTTGGCATCATACTGCAACAACCTACTAGTATCCCAAATGCTGCCTAATCAACCCCAAATCAGTTAGGCAGCTGCACCTGAATGGACACGACGTGCCAGTGCGGGAGAGCCAAACCAAGGATAACAGGGTTTTAGTTATCTGGATGGTGTACAGATCGCATGGGATTTATGACACCGGATGAACAATCGGACTAGTGCAAGAACCTAATTGTATCCCATACAGGAAAGTGCCTATTTTATATTACAGGACATAAAAGGCCTATTATACTATTACATGGATGCAAACTCTACTGGACGATCATGAAAAACAGACTGGAGCAAGTGTTGCCGATGTCAGGAGGTTAAGAAAGAAGATCTGAAATCTCCTCAGGCCAATCCTGCCAGAAGAGGGGATGATGGATATACGAACCTGGCAAAGAATATTCCTCTGTTTCACTCACTTTGTGCGCCACATATCCAGCTAGACCCTGCAAGACTTGACGAAGGTTCTGGGATAGGAGAAACATTGAGAAAAAATAAGGCACAATATCATGAGAGTTGCAGGCTTCTGTTCAACAACACAAAGTTACACCGAGCTGAAAAAAGAGCAGGTTATGTAGGTACAACTGAATAGGGCAGTAGAAGTAAGATTCCACGAAAGCTCCAAGAAACTTAAACAAAACAATGCTTCTTCTGCGAAACTGAAGAAGGGGAGCTTAGAGAAGCAATGACAATGCAAGTGAATAAGAGAATAATGAATGTGCCAAACCACTCAGTGATACAAAACTTCTCGCCAAACTACTTAGCCCAAGAAGTGAAATATCACCCTGGTTGTTTGGTGGCATTGTATAACCGAGAACGGGTATACCTAAAGGTGCAGGAGCAAGAAAAAGCACAGGAACACAGGAAGGCTGCATATCCAATTGCTTTCTCTGAACTAGTCCCCTACATCTGCGAGATGAAAAATGCCAGTGAGAGGCCACCGATTTTCAAGCTTGCTGATTTGACCAAGCTTTACAAGCAGAGGCTGGAACAACTTGGTGTTGACAGGAACAAGCAAGACACCTGGAAAACTGGCAAAGCTTCCTTCGTGACCCCAGCAACAAGACGGAATTGTTTCACATCCTGGACGAAAAGATGTGTGAAGCAGAAACGACAAGCACAGTCATCGTCACAAAAGGAGACGATGCCAGTAGCAACACAGTGACGTCTCTGGATCCTGTGTCCCCATGTTGTCACGAAGAAGCTGACAGTCTAATATTTGTTCACTCTAGGGATGCAACGACTGACGGAAGCAAGTCTATAATCATCAAGGCTAATGACACAGATCATGAGGTAGTTTCTGCAACTGGGTTTGAGAAAGCTAGAGGGATCCCCTACTTTCACGCATTCACTGGATGTGACATTGTGTCTGCCTTCCGTGGGAAAGCGAAGAAATCTACATGGCAGACTTGGAATGTATTTGATGATATTGCTGAAACATTCATCAATCTCAGTAGGCATCCAACATTGATTCGTGATATTGACATGCAGAGGCTGGAAAGATTCGTTGTCCTCATGTACGACAGATCAAGCACAGCCACTGGTGTGGACGAAGCAAGACTAGTTCTGTTTGCCCGCAAGCAGAGGCCGTACAACTCAATTCCACCAACACAGGCAGCCCTCAGAGAACATGCAAAGCGTGCAGCCTACCTGGCTGGGATCATCTGGGGACAGGCAACCCACTGTAAACCACACATGAGCAGTCCAGCTGAATGGGGGTGGACACAGAAAGGAGAAGCATGGCAGATACATTGAACAACATCACCACCGATTGCAGCAAACTGTCAAGAATTGACAAAGTGCTCCTGTAAGAAGGTTTGCAAAGGAAGATGCAAGTGCTCTCAGGCAGAGATTCCCTGCACATCATTCTGCAGCTGCATATGTGAACAATAGCAGATCGAGAAACAGCAGCACAGTATGCATAACTTTGAAAATGTACTAGCCGGAACAAAACTTATATAAAGAAAGACAAACATCTTGGTGGTCATCTTGAGAAATGTCTCAGAGTGCTTTTCAAACAGGGAAATATAGTTCAGCAGGCTTCAAAACATAGGAATCCACACTTAGATCATGCAAATCAGACAGTTACAAATATTTATAAGCAAAATATCTACTTCGGGTGGTTATTTTGGCGGCCATCTTGAAAATGGCCGCCATCTTGGATTTTCAATTGGCCAATTGGGCAGATTTGATTAGTATACCTTGGAGGACACTTGTGCCAAATTTGATGCTTGTATCATCATTTGTTCAATTTTTCTGTTATCTGCCCCACTATCAGGGGACCTATGTTGATCGAGGAGGCATCTCATGTTATAGGGAATGACATTAAAATGAATCAAATTAATTTTTACATTTCAATGAAAAACAAAGCCATTTCAATTAAACTGAAAATGTTATAACAGCAGAAAGAAGATAATTATAAACTTTAAAAAAATTATTCACTGTAGGATGCATAAGAACTAAAAGGTATGTCTGATAGTCTCATTCGGGCTGTTGTAAGATTCACAGTATATTTCAAGTGAATGTCAGCTTACATGTTTATTGATGACTGAACAAAGAACGTAATTAACGAACAGAATAGTCCAGAAAGCGGTATCAAACGGCAAACAACAAAATTTAAGGCAAAGAAAATGGTCATTACAAGTGGAGTGATTAATTGAGGTACATAAAGTACTTGCAATCTACCGTGTATAATACATCAATTTCATCATTAATATATCACCGACGGACTTACGGGAGATTGAGAATCATTGGGGGATGGGGGGTGACGGATGGTGGAGGGGTTGTTGAAGTTGAGGGCTCAAGATGAGGGAGAGGGAGAGGGAGAGGGAGAAGCTAAGAGAAGAGGATGGTCGGCGTGTGTGATCCAATGCCCTCTGAACACCCACTTTAATACACCTTTTATTGCCCCTTTATTACCGCTCTAATTACCATCACTTTCATGTCAGACCAGATTAAAGTGGTTCATCTAATGAACTCAAACGGTATCGCAAAAAGAGAGCAAAAAACTGAGGACCAGGAATGATTAAGGTATATCAACTCCCGAGATTTCCCGAGGGCTCTTATATCGGACGTTGCGTTACGTAATTAACATTTGGACAGAGAAAGAAGAAATGTTCTCCTTGGTGTGTAAAGAAATTCTGTCTCCAACTATGTAGTTAATACTTTTAAGCTTATCTATGAAACATCCGCCTTCAAAAATGACCAAATATCGAAGTATCCAAAGATAATTCGAAGTTCTCCGTAGCATTCCCGGTGAACCTGCAAATCCACAAACTCACGGTGATTAAACGATACGCCCATTGCCCAAACCCTATTTAGTGTCACTCCAAAGAACAACCCACCTGCTGACCCCCATCCTAATTGATGCCCCGCCCATGATCCACCCACTTTTAATGATAATCTACACCCCCATTAGACACCCTATGTGTTATTTGTAACCGCTTCATCCAAGACGCTAATTGTAAACCTTAATTCTTGGATCGTGACAATGGACGGACAAAAAGAAATTAAAAGGAAGGAGTCAACGGGGTCTCCACCCTGAATGGCTGAAACTCCTTTGCTTGGCAAGCAATCAACGTATTTAAATTAAAATATTTCTTTAATTTAGCAATATAGGAGACCAAGATTTATATAAAAAAAACAGTCATTTCTGTAAGTCACAATAGAGAGAGAGAGAGAGAGAGAGAGAGAGAGAGAGAGAGAGAGAGAGAGAGAGAGAGAGAGAGAGAGAGAGAGAGAGAGAGAGAGAGAGAGCAAACTGTAATTTCTTGCTTTGAAATAGTTTGATCAAAAAATGTTATAGATACTTATGAAACAGCTATCGTTTAAATAATGAAGACAAACACTAGCGTCAGTAAAATGAAAAAGAAATCAAAATCCAGTTCTCACAGGATTTCCTCAAGGGTAAAATCTGGATAGAATTCGAACTTACCATTATCTGTACGATTAATTGTTCATCTAAATTAGCTATCAGGTTTTTAAACCTTTAGCGGTACAGCAGGAGGTAAACTAAACATGACACGCAGCATTCCTATCATGAAACTCTCTCTCTCTCTCTCTCTCTCTCTCTCTCTCTCTCTCTCTCTCTCTCTCTCTCTCTCTCTCTCTCTCTCAGGAAAAGTAAAACGTATGAAAGCCCAGTAATCTTTGTATATAGAATAAGGTATAAGAATTTTTTTTTTAAAGAATGAAAAGGTATTTTAAGATACCCTCTGTTGTGCTTAATCTTATTGATATTCAAGAGTTACTTTCAGATTTCTGGAGACCAGGGTCAAATTCGGTATTCGATACTTACGACAGAAAAGCCTTGATGAAAATATCTTCTCATCAATAAGTCCTTCAGCTTATAAGAGGGAAGAGTCTAACAGTAAGTCAAGAATGTGATCAATACCACATTGATCATCAAGAACTTTTGGGGAATGGTTATTTTTCTTGTGTTTTAGGCATCATAATAATAATACTAATATATAAATAATAATAATAATATAATATAATAATATAATAATAATAAATACTACAATAATAATAATAATAATAATAATAATAATAATAATTAAAATAATGATGATGAAATGAACTGAATGAATCGCATGATGAATGAATGAATGAATGAATGAATGAATGAATGTGAATGGATGATTGGAATGATTGATGATGGATGATGAGATGATGATGATGATGATGATGATGATGATGATGATGATGATGATGATGATGATGATGATAATAAAAGCCATAAACACATGGACAGTGCCAGTAATCAGATACAGCGCAGGAATAGTGGAATGGACGAAGGCAGAACTTCGCAGCATAGATCAGAAAACCAGGAAACATATGACAATACACAAAGCACATAACACCCACCCAAGAGCAAATACGGACAGACTATACATAACACGAAAGGGAGGAGGGAGGGACTACTAAGCATAGAGGACTGCGTCAACATCGAGAACAGAGCACTGGAGCAATATGTGAAAACCATGCAGACGAGTGGCTCAAGAGTGCATGGGAAGAAGGACTGATAAAAGTAGACGAAGACTCAGAAATATACAGCGACCGGAGAATGACAAGCAGAACAGAGGAATGGCATAACAAACCAATGCACGGACAATACATGAGACAGACTAAAGAACTAGCCAGCGATGACACGTGGCAATGGCTACTGAGGGGAGAGCTCAAGAAGGAAACTAAAGGAATGATAACAGCGGCACAAGATCAGGCCCTAAGAACCAGATAAGTTCAAAGAACGATAGATGGAAATAACATCTCTCCCATATGTAGGAAGTGCAATACGAAAAATGAAACCATAAACCACATAGCAAGCGAAAATCCGGCACTTGCAAAGAACCAGTACAAAAAGTGGCATGATTCAGTGGCAAAAGCCCTCCACTGGAGCCTGTGCAAGAAACAACAGCTACCTTGCAGTAATAAGTGGTACGAGCACCAACCTGAAGGAGTGATAGAAAACGATCAGGCAAAGATCCTCTGGGGCTATGGTATCAGAACAGATAAGGTGATGCGTGCAAATAGACCAGACGTGACGTTGATTGATAAAAACAAGAAGAAAGTATCACTTATTGATATCGCAATACCATGGGACACCAGAGTAGATGAGAAAGAAAGAAAAAATTGATAAGTATCAAGACCAGAAAAAGAAATAAGAAGGATATGGGATATGCCAGTGGAAATTGTACCCATAATCAAGGAACACTAGGCATGATCCCAAGATCCTGAAAAGGAATTTGGAAAAAACTAGAGGCTGAAGTAGCTCCAGGACTCATGCAGAAGAGTGTGATCCTAGAAATGGCGCACATAGTAAGAAAAGTGATGGACTCCTAAGGAGGCAGGATGCAACCCGGAACCCACACACTATAAATACCGACCCAGTCGAACTGGAGGACTGTGATAGACAAAAAAATAAAAAATAATAATAATAATAATAATAATAAAATAATAATCAATAATAATAATAATAATAATTATTATCAGGTTACACCAGGAGAGGGATCTTTCAAGGCGACTCACCGTCCCACTACTCTTCGTAGTTAGCCATGATTCCCATGACAAAAGTACTGCAGAGGATGGATGCTGGGTACCAACTCAAGAAAGGACACAACAGAATTAATCGTCTGATGTTCATGGACGACATCAAGCTGTATGGTAAGAGCATCAAGAAAATAGATACCTAATCCAGACCAAAGATCTAGATAAACAGGTCTAACACTCCCCGAGAGGCTGTGACGTCACCGATGCCCGTCGCACCACTATTCCTTGATCTTTCATATGAGAAGTATGGAGTTTTTTCCATGTTAAATGAAATATAAGGTTTTTAAGCTAAAAAATAGGTTCAGTGATTGTAATACATTTTATTAACACGGTTTCCAATAGACAAGATTGATGTCAAGGAATATTTAATAAGAAATGTTAGTGAATATGCCATAAAGGATATAGTTCTACTGTAATATACCAAACGAAGTGGCATTCTCTCCCTTTCTTTCGTCCCATATTTTTTTTCTTTTTCGTTTGTTTTTCATCTGAGAATTATTATAATTGTTCATTCTCATAGTCCTGTTCAAGTACCGCATATTGAAGAAAATGCTGATCTTGCAAAAAATTTTGAAATTTCAGTAAGAGCATATTACCGTCATCAGCAACTCAGACGCCAGCTTTCTGTCACAATCCTTTCAGCATGTCACCATGAACTGCCTTAAAGATTAGCCTCATTCACTCTGATTGTTCCATGATTTTTTTTTTTTTTTATGGAACGTACAAATTTCCGTTATTCATATAGTGTATTCCTATTTTTCCCAGTGTCATTGTTGCAGGCTTTCCCTCCTATTTCAGGATATTTATTTACAGATATATTTTTGCACCATGGTCCCTCCTATATGGAATAAAGACTTCCTTAATAGCATCATGGAGGTTTTTTTTGATGACTTAGTTTATACCAGAATATGCCAATCTGACCGCTGCATCGTTATTTTCTGTGTTAGCGCTAATACTTTCGAACAAAATGGTGGATATGCAAAGTTCCCATTCATTTTTCATCATCAATCGAAGGCACTTTATCCCTCATTAGCGTTTCACCAGATATGCAGACGAGAATCATTTCTTAATATGCTTAGTATTATAACTAAAGTAGTTTTGGTTCCTTCTCTAAACAAAAGGGATCATGAGTTAAAAGCCACAATAATGTATTGATGATGTATTTTTCAAAGTACGAAAAGGTTAAAAAGAAAAAAACCGGGAGCTTTCGACCGTTGTGCAAATGATCGAAAGTTCCCAGTTTTTAACCTTTTTGTATTTAAAAAAAGTTCACTATCAATACATGATTGTGGCTTTTAACTCATTATTCCGGTCATGGCATAGTGATGCACCACAGATAAAAGGGATTAGAGTCGATAGTTGCAACCAACAAAGTATTGGGGTATTCGTGAGGACCATGCATCCGAAAAACTGATCCAAAAAAATTTTCCAAGTAGTCTTGCTTCATCCTGTAGATCACTATATAATCTAGGTTATATAAAGAGCTTAACTATCACATAGTCCAATAAAAAATTTGCTAGAAAAAATAATTCCTTTCTGAAAACTTAAAAACGACCTGCATAACCTTTCACTCATATTTTTCATCTTATGTACCATCCTACCTAAAATTCCTTTCTAGTAGATTATAACCACACCATAGGCATTTCAAAAGTTGACATCTCCATTCCTTTCACTGGAATTCATCAAATCAGTCATTTGCTACATCTATGAAATCAGCTGTCACCAACCACTCTTGGGATTAAATTAAACCTTTTTCCCCTGGAAGCTTTACAGTAGTGCACATGTTTTGGACATTAACTGGGCTGCATACTTTACATGTTGCCTTTGAGTTCCTGGCACAGTGATTTTGAATCAGTTTTGGTGTTAAATTGTATTCATTTGCCGTTTTATCCAACATTTCTTGTACAGAAGCAGATGAAATAAAATCCCCCTTTTCTGTGTGAAATCTGTTCCATAAAATTTTTTTTTATTATCTTAATCATGTGAGGCGCATCAGCAAATGCAAAACACTCTTATCTGCGCTTAGAACTTTTAAAAGGAACTTCAAATTCACTTTATTTAGGAAATCTCAAGAAACGTATACCTTGCCCTTTGGTGTTATTGTCTTAGTTATTACAACTGTAAACTGAGCAATGGAAACCAAGAACCTTTTTGCTTCCAAGTGCAATTTCAAAGTAAGCCAACTGACTCGGTTCATGTAGCAAAGGCAGATGTAATACCACACGGAGGCAAGATGGGCGTCAGTGACGTCATATTTTGCCACCGCTCACGAGTGTTAGACCTGTTTATCCAGATCTTGATCCACACTGTAAGGACCTGTATCTGCGGACATAAGGATGGAGTATGGATTTTACAATGTGCCTTGGTCAACACACAAAAATGCGGAGTGACAAGGACTGAGGGATAAAAGCTACCGGATAGGAATAAAATCAAACACATAGATGAGACAGGATACAAATACAAGGGAATATTAGAAGAGGATATAAAACACCAAGAGATGAACGTACACGATCAGGAAAGGATATATGCAGAGGCTTTAGGTGATAAAGTAAAATTCAACGCCGGAAATTTTATGAAAGCTATATACACTTGGGGGGGCGTACCAGTAATCAAATACAACAACAGGAGTAGTAGAGTGGACGAAGGCTGAACTCTGCAGCATAGACCAGAAAACTAGGAAACACATGACAATACACAATGCACTACACCCCAGAGCAGATACGAACAGAATATACATAGCACGGAAGGAAAGAGGGAGAGGGCTACGAACCATAGAGGACTGTGTCAACATCGAGAGCAGAGCACTGGGACAGTATTCTGAAAATCAGCGAAGTCAATTGGCTAAGGAGTGCTTGGGAAAAAGGACTATAAAAGTAGACGATGACCCAGAAATATACATCGACAGGAGAATGACAAACAGAACGGAGGAATGGCACAAATAACAAATGCACCGACAATACAGGGGACAGACTAAAGAATTGGTCAGCAGTGAAACACGGCAATGGCTACAGAACGGAAACAAAAGGAATGCTAACAATGCCAAAAGATCAGGCCCTATGAACCAGATGGAAATAACTCACCCATAAGCAGGAAGTGCAATATGAAAAACAATGACATAAACCACATAGCAAACGAATGTCCAGCACTTGCACAGAACCAGTACAAAAAGAGGCATGATTCAGTAGCAAAAGCACTTCACTGGAGCCTGTGCAAGAAACACCAGCTAGCTTCCAGTAATAAGTGGTGCAAACACTAACCTGAGGGACAGTGATGGAAAACGATCAGGCAAAGATCCTCTGGGACTGGTATCAGAACAGATAGTGTGATGCATGCCAGTAGACCAGACGTGACGTTGATTGACAGAAACACTGATGTCGCAATACCATGGGACACCAGAGTAGATGGGAAGGAACAAAGAAAGAAAAAATTGATAAGTATCAAGACCAGAAAAAGAAATAAGAAGGATATGGGATATGCCAGTGGAAATGTACCCAAAATCATAGGGACACTAGGTACTATCCCAATATCTCTGAAAAGAAACCTGAAAAACTAAATGTAGAAGTAGCTCTAGGACTCGCGCAGAAGTGTATGCTGCTAGAAACAGCGCAAATAGTGAGAAAAGTGATGGACTAGTAAGGAGGAACGATGCAACCCAGAATCCCACACTATAAAAAACCACCCAGTCGAGTTCGATGACTACCATAGACAAAAAACAATAATAATAAATAAAATAATATAAAAATGAATAATAATAATAATAATAATAATAATAATAATAATAATAATAATAATAATAATAATAATAATAATAATAATAATAATCCGGAGAGAGGATATAAAAGAAGGTTGCCCAACATCTGGAATGAGAGGAATAACACTCCCCAAACAGAGCAGAGGCTGGCAGACCAAGTAAGGAAACATAAAGAAAAGAACTGGCTCTCCCCAACAGAAAGAGAGGAACTGGAAAGGGAAATGACACACGCAACGAATTACAAGAAGATGAACCGAGAGACGATGCCACAGAAGACGACAGGGATGATGAGGTATCAAACAACAATACACGAAGAAACACGACGAAGTAACAGACAGGACGGAAGGGGTAGAAAAGATCAGACAATGGATGAAGCCAGATACAGAGAGAACAAAGATCCCCTCCATGATAGCCTACAACACCAAGAAATTAAGGGAGAAAACAAGTGAGGTCAATGAAATAATGAGACTAATACACACTACCAATATCACAGAAACAATTAACTTGACATATGCAGGAGCAAGATTAGTTGCAGAACATGATGGGGACACGAACACCAACACAACCAGCACAACAACCCCCAACAGAAACCAAAGCAGCAACCGCCTTGGAAAAGGCACCTGGAAAAGCAAATCATGGTGATGAGATCTGACTTGAGTAAACTGAAAGAGATGGTAGAAAAACGGCTGAGAAGCAAGCAGAAACAAGGGAGGAACTAAACGAGAAAATACAAAGTACAGGAGCGCGGGACTAAACAATACAATAGAAGATGTAAAACAGAGGCTTAAGGCAAAGCACATAAGATCCAACGATACATGAACAGGAATAAGGGTGGATACCAACAAAACAAACTATTCGGAACCAACCAGAAAAGACTATACAGCCAACTAAGAGGGGAAGACAACCACCAAGAAATTCCTGAAGCCGAACCAAGTAAGAGACTCTGGGAAACATATGGAGCAATCCGGTATCACACAACAAATATGCAACATGGCTCCAGGAAGTCAAGGCAGAAGAAACAGGGAGAATAAAACAAAGATTCACTGACATCACGACAGACACAGTCAGACACCAACTAAAGAAAATGCCCAACTGGAAAGCCCCAGGTCCCGATGAAGTCAATGGATACTGGCTCAAAAACTTCAAGGCCTTACATCCAAGAATAGCAGAACAACAAATACAGCATTGTATCACCAAATTACCATGCGCCCAAATGGATGACCACAGGAAGAATATCCTTAGTCCAGAAAAGACAAGAGTAAGGGAAATATACCCAGTAACTACAGGCCTATCACCTGCCTACCAATAATGTGGAAGTTACTAACAGGTATCATCAGCGAAAGGCTATACAATTACCAAGAGGATACAAACACCATCTACCAACAGAAAGGCTGCAGAAGGAAGTGTAGGGGCCCAAAAAGACCAGCTCCTGATAGAAAAAAATGGTAATGAAGAACAGTAAGAGAAGGAAAACCAACCTAAGCATGGAATGGATAGACTATAAGAAAGCCTTCGACATGATACCACACACTGGTTTAGAATGTCTGAACAAAATATATGGGGCAGAGGAAAACATCATCAGCTTCCTCAAAAATACAATGCACAACTGGAATACAATACTTACAAGCTCTGGAATAAGACTAGCAGAGGTTAATATCAGGAGAGGGATCTCCCCACAACTCATTCGTAGTAGCCATGATTCCCCCCATGACAAAAGTACTGCAGAAGATGGATGCTGGTACCAAACCAAGAAAGAGGCAACAGAATTAACCATCTGATGTTCATGGACGACATCAAGCTGTATGGTAAGAGCATCAAGGAAATAGATACCCTAATCCAGACTGTAAGGATTGTATCTGGTGACATCAGGATGGAGTTTGGAATAGAAAAATGTGCCTTAGTCAACATACAAAAGGGCAAAGTAACAAGGACTGAAGGGATAAAGCTACCAGATGGGAGCAACATCAAACACATAGATGAGACAGGATACAAATACCTAGGAATAATGGAAGGAGGGGATATAAAACACCAAGAGATGAAGGACACGATCAGGAAAGAATATATGCAGAGACTCAAGGCGATACTTAAGTCAAAACTCAATGCCGGAAATATGATAAAAAAAGCCATAAACACATGGGCAGTGCCAGTAATCAGATACAGTGCAGGAATATCGTGGAATGGACGAAGGCAGAACTAGCAACATAGACCAGAAAACTAGGAAACATATGACAATACACAAAGCACTACACCCAAGAGCAAATACGGACAGACTATTGTTATGAGCCGTCTTAATGGTTCATCAGGTTCTTTAAGTTTTAGAACATTAGGGACTGGAAAAACTGGCAGAGATAGAGCCCGGCAACGGAGGGAGGAACTAGACAAGCAAAATAAAGTTACCTTAAACTAATTTATTGCAATTACGTATTTACACCTTTATACAAATGAGTCAGTCAATACCCTTTTAATTAGAGAATACAAATGTGAAATACCAAAGTACTTAAAGCAGCATAACGTCCATAAATAAAAAATTTGATCACTCAAAATGGTCTGCTACCAGATTGATATTACTTCAAAGTTAAACATTATATTACATAATGAATATACCAAATTACTTAAAAGCAGCATCATAACAGTCCATAAATAAAAAATTTGATCACTCAAAATGAGTCTGTACCAGATTTGATATTACTTCAAAGTTAAACATTTATTATTTACATAATTATATGCAACATTATTTAAATAAATGATAAAGCACAAAATTAAAGACATTCAAAATTATCTAGCAGCATTACTCTAAATTACTCGAGCATCAAAATTAAAATATAAAGATAGTAAGCCACCAGCACTTAAATCATCATTCAAAACACGAAAGGAAGGAGGAGCGGGACTACTAAGCATAGAGGACTGCGTCAATATCGAGAACAGAGAACTGGGGTAATATCTGAAAACCAGTGAAGACGAGTGGCTCAAGAGTGCATGGGAAGAAGGGCTGATAAAAGTAGATGAAGACCCAGAAATATACAGAGACAGGAGAATGACAAAGAGAACAGAGGAATGGCACAACAAACAAATGCACGGACCATACATGAGACAGACTAAAGAACTGGCCAGCGATGACACATGGCAATGGTTACAGAGGAGAGAGCTCAAGAAGGAAACTGAAGGAATGATAAAAGCGGCACAAGATCAGATGGAAATAACATCTCTCCCATATGCAGGAAGTGCAATAAGAAAAATGAGACCATAAACCACATAGCAAGTGAATGTCCGGGACCTGCACAGAACCAGTACAAAAAGAGGCGTCATTCAGTAGCAAAAGCCCTCCACTGGAGCCTGTGCAAGAAACACCTGCTACCTTGCAATAATAAGTGGTACGAACACCAACCTGAAGGAGTGAGATAGAAAACGATCAGGCAAAGATCCTCTGGGACCATGGTATCAGAACAGATAGGGTGATACGTGCAAACAGACCAGACGTGACGTTGATTGACAACTCTGATGTCGCAATACCATGGGACATCAGAGTTGAAGAGAAAGAAAGGGAAAAAATGGATAAGTATCAAGACCTGAAAATAGAAATAAGAAGGATATGGGATATGCCAGTGGAAATTGTACCCATAATCATAGGAACACTAGGCACGATCCCAAGATCCCTGAAAAAGAATTTGGAAAAACTAGAGGCTGAAGTAGCTCCAGGACTCATGCAGAAGAGTGTGATCCTAGAAACGGCGCACATAGTAAGAAGAGTGATGGACTCCTAAGGAGGCAGGATGTAACCCGGAACCCCACACTATAAATACCACCCAGTCGAATTGGAGGACTGTGATAAGCAAAAAAAAAAAAAAAAAAAAAAAAAAAAAAATAATAATAATAATATGATAATAATAATAATAATAATATTATAATAATCATAATAGCAGATGTAGTAACAAAGAAACACCACTACCATTTGCAGTAATAAGTGGTATGAGCACCAACCTGAAGGAGTGATAGAAAACGATCAGGCAAAGATCCTCTGGGACTATGGTATCAGAACAGATGGGTGATACGTGCAAATAGAACAGACGTGACGTCGATTGACATCAAGAAGAAATATCACTCATTGATGTCGCAATGCCATGGGACACCAGAGTTTGAAGAAGAAAGAAAGAAAGGGAAAAAATGGATAAGTATCAAGACCTGAAAATAGAAATAAGAATGATATGGAAATTGTACCCATAATCATAGGAACACTAGGCACGATCCCAAGATCCCTGAAAAGGAATCTGGAAAAACTGGAGGCTGAAGTAGCTCCAGGACTCATGCAGAAGAGTGTGATCCTAGAAACGGCGCACATAGTAAGAAAAGTGATGGAGGACCGTGATAGCCCCCTCCCCCCCCCCCCCCCTCTCCAAAAAAAAATAAAATAATAATAATAATAATAATAGTGTGGTGGTGGTGATGGTAACAGTCAGCAGGAAATCTTAAGATTTATTGATTTATATTTCCCTAACGGTTGAAAAGTACTTTTAATATGAAATTTACAATTAATAATTTTGAAGCGTCCTCAAATGCAATAAGATTATTATTCCAATAACAACCACTATAAAGATAAGCATTCATTTTTTTTTTTATCTAACTTAGGCGAAAACGGACAGCTGAAAATAATCATGGGAATAAGTCAGTAATGACGATATTAAGCTTAAATTTAAGCTTTAAGACGATTGCTGAAATGCAGACAGCCTTTAGGTCAAATCGGAATTTGGTAATACAAGACAATTTAACAGCGAAAATAGAGCTTTAGATAAGTTGCACATGTAATTATTATTATTATAATTAATTAAGATAGTTTAACTAGACCACTGAGCTGATTGCGCATGCGTGAGTAGGAGGCAAAAAACACAGCGAAAGCAATGGATAATTCTTATTTTTCATAACTGTAATAAACAAATTAGGATCGCAGAGAATTGTCCAAAAAAAAAAAAAAAACTAAAAACATCCTGTCTCCTAAACGTCCTTTGCCTTCCGGTCATGTTACTGAACTCTCAAGATATGAAGGGCTCTATCAGACGGAATTAGATCCGGAATTATTTGAAGAACTGGCATAGATAGACGAGAAAAATACGAAAAGAACAAAAAAGGGATAGATTATTCAAAAAGAAATACAAAATAAAAATCAACGCAGCTGAGTGAATATTAGAAGAAACGACTTTCCGTTTTCCTTACTGTGTCGAGAAACACAAATTCACAAAGCCTTGAGCCCCATAGCAAAGTTGATTTACGTGTGCATTAGAAAGATATACATACATATATACATACCATCACATTATTATATATCATAAATATATAATAATATATATATATATATATATATATATTATATATACATATATATATATATACATACACGACATCCAGGTAGCAAATTTAGAAACTTCTAAGTAAAGAAATAAATCGCTGGACTGTTTTAGAAAATGAGGAAGGGATCGCTTATATGATAAAAGCGAGTTTCCCTTTTTTGAGTGGAGTGTCTCTTCATAAGAAAATTGTCCAGTCACCGAGGCGAAGGAGAATATTTTATGATGTATAAAACTAGTTTCATAAAAGCAGTAAGGATCACCGACGTCGAGAGAGAGAAGAGAGAAGAGAGAGAGAGAGAGAGAGAGAGAGAAGAGAGAGAGAGAGACTTAGGCGTGTTTATCACT
>NC_087213.1:79755118-79772618 GCF_015104395.2 Macrobrachium nipponense | reverse complement strand
TATATATATATATATATATATATATATATATACATAAACATATACATATATGAGTCTGGCATAGAAAGACAATAAACAGACAAGAGAGAAAGGATATGTCTGAGGCCTTTGTCCTACATGATGATCTTACAGACCTTACAGACCTTACATCTTGTTCGGGTTGCCCCAGGTCCCTCAGTGTGAGGCACCTCTAATGTCTACCAGAGAGTTGCTAGTACATCTTCCGGTATATTTTGCATCTTCCAATCTTGGATGGTCTGGGATGCAGTTTAGATATTTGTCGAGCTTATTCTTAAACACATCTACGCTCACTCCTGATATATTCCTCAGATGAGCTGGCAACGCATTGAATAGACGCTGCATTATCGATGCTGGTGCGTAGTGGATTAATGTCCTGTGTGCTTTCCTTATTTTTCCTGGTATAGTTTTGGGCACTATTAATCTACCTCTGCTTGCTCTTTCTGATATTTTTAGTTCCATGATATTTTCTGCTATTCCTTCTATCTGTTTCCATGCCTGAATTATCATGTAGCGTTCTCTTCTCCTTTCTAGACTATATAATTTTAAGAATTGTAGTCTTTCCCAGTAGTCTAGGTCCTTAACTTCTTCTATTCTAGCTGTAAAGGACCTTTGTACACTCTCTATTTGTGCAATATCCTTTTGATAGTGTGGGTACCATATCATATTGCAATATTCAAGTAGACTACGAACATATGTTTTATAAAGCATAATCATGTGTTCAGCTTTTCTTGTTTTGAAGTGCCGTAACAACATTCCCATTTTTGCTTTACATTTTGCCAACAGAGTTGCTATTTGATCATTGCATAACATGTTCCTATTCATCATCACACCAAGGTCTTTAACTGCTTCCTTATTTTTGATGGTCTCATTATTAGGTCCCTTATATGCATATAGCTTTCTTTCTCTGTCTCCATAATTTATTGATTCAAATTTATCAGAGTTAAATACCATCCTATTTACCTCTGCCCAATCATATACTTTGTTAAGGTCTCTTTGTAGAGCGTTCCTATCTTCATCACAAGTAATTTCTCTACTTATTCTTGTGTCATCTGCGAAACTACTCACTACCGAATCCTTCACATTATTGTCTATGTCTTCAATCATAATAACAAACAGTATTGCAGCTAATACCGTACCTTGCGGCACACCGGATATTACCTTTGACCTTCACTTCATCCGATTTCTCGTCGTTTGCAATAACTATCTGTTTTTCTGTTGTGTAAAAATTCTTTTAACCATCTTCCTACTTTATCCACGATATTGTGTTTTCTAATTTTCTTCGCTAATATATTATGGTCTACTTTATCAAAAGCTTTTGCAAAGTCTAAATAAAACCACATCTGTTTCATTTCCGCTTTCATATTTTTGAATATGTTCTCACGGTGGACTAACAGTTGGGTTTGTGTACTTTTTCCGGGTACGAAACCATGTTGTCCTTTATTAAACAAATTATTTTTTATTAAATGTTTCATAATATTTTTCTTCATTACCCTTTCATACACTTTCATAATATGTGATGTTAGACTCACAGGCCTATAATTACTTGCCTCTAGTCTTGATCCACTTTTGAAAGTAGGGGTAATATGCTAATTGTGCTCCTCATAAATCTTGCCTGTATCTACACTTTGTCTTAATAATATTGCAAGTGGCTTTGTGATAGAATGAACTACTTTCTTTAACAAAATAGCAGGAATTCCATCAGGCCCTGCAGCAGCTCCATTTTTAATTTCATAATAGCCTGCACAATATCAGCTTCATTAATATCTATGTCAGCTAAATATTCACTATTTTCATCCCTTACTTCTATATCATTATCTTCATTATCTATTCTAGGGGTGAATTCTCTATATCGTTCTGCCAGTATGTTGCAAATTTCCTTTTTTTCATTCGTTAATCTCCCTTCAATTCTCAGAGGGCCTATTTCTATTCTTCTTTTATTCATCTTCTTCGCATATGAGTATAATAGCTTGGGGTTTTGCTTGATATTTAATAGGGTTTTTTCTTCCAAGTCCCGTTTTTCATTTTCTTTTGATTGTATAATCTTTTGTTCTGCATTTTCTATCTTACTTTTTAGTTCTATAACTTTCCATGCATTTTTTTCTTTTGCAAGACCTTTTTCCACTTTCTGATTTTCTGGAACAAGATCCTTCTGTCTCTTGATATGCATGAATGATGTTTACTTTTCTTCTTCGGTATATATTTTTCCACTATTTTTCTCCAATATTTTATATAATATCTCCGTATTTAACCCTTATGTCATCACTTACGAAAATGTTATCCCAATCTTTGTTTAATTCTTCATTAATTTCTGACCATTTTATATTTTTTACTGTAGAAGTTGTATTTTCCATATCCTTCCCACTTTTTCATTTCTTGCTTATCTCTATTTTCACTTGCTTTGGAATGAACTGTTAATTCTATGACATTATGGTCTGAAATATTCGCATTATAAACTATTATTTCTTTAACATAATTCATCTCGTTCACAAATACTAGGTCTAAAGTATTTTCCTTTCTTGTTGGCAGGTGATTTATTTGTTGAATGTTGTATCTAGTAGCATATCTAATAGCTTTTCAAATTGCTCTTATCTTCTGCACTACTATTACTCTCTTTTTTATATGTATAAGTACAACCACAATCTCCTATTCGTTCTTTCCATTCTACGAAAGGAAAGTTGAAGTCACCAGATAGGAGAATAGTCCAGTCCTTGTGATTTCTACATATATCATCCAATTTTTCAATTATTAAGTCAAACTCTTTAGTATTAGGAGGTCTATATATTACTATGTTCATCAATTTTTCAGATTCAAATTCTAACCGCTATTAGTTCACATTCTGAGTTTACTATATTTCTCATATATATTTTTTTTTCCTTGTTTTTGTCTTTCCCCATATATTGCGGTTCCTCCTTGATTCCTATTTTTTCTATCTGATCTATAAGTTTGGAACCCTTTTATTTGATCATCCTTCCCAGTCTCTTGGGAATACCAGGTTTCACTTATATTCATTATATCTATTTTTCTTTTCATTTTGGTATATGAATTTAAATATCTATATATTAATGTTTATATACGTTTATATACATGAATACACACGTGTATATATATACATACTTATATACGTTATATATCAAACTACAAATGTCACTTGATATACTTCGCTTTGCCTCGGAAATAATACAGAAACGGGAACAATAACTGATAGTGACAGTCCCTTGACGGACTCGAACCGCCGACGGTATATATCGATCACTTCAGTGATGAGTGCTCTAATGCATGTGTATAAATAAAAAATTTGCTTTTTCGTTTTACTATACCAAATACATATACACAATTACACATTTCATACAGTATACACTTTAAAAGTATATATATATATTATATATATATATATATATATATATATATATATATATATATATATATATATATATATATATATATATATATATATATATATATATATATATATATATATATAGATGATCATACCCTTCCGGATGCGGATACTTTGTAAATCTAAATAATTTGGATATATTTAGTTGTTAAAAGAAAATTTTCGGCCAAATAATTCAAAATTGTGTGACTCCAACATATTTGATGTACTAATTGAAAGTAGAAACATAAGTGATTCCCGTGCATGTGTGCACATACTTCCATATGAGCGTACAAAGAGTAAGAGCGATACAGGAACGTTTCCGTTGTCTAACATAGCACAAGGTTACTTCATGCTCCTTGCTTGAAAAGGGTAACAAATCTCAAAGCCATACTTCGCATTAGAGAGAGAGAGAGAGAGAGAGAGAGAGAGAGAGAGGGGGGGGGGGGGGGGAGAGAGAGAGAGAGAGAGAGAGAGGAGGGAGTGTTTCCTTAAAATTGCAATACCTGTCTTCATGATTACAAACGCTGTTTATGATTGCAAATGCTGTAAATGACGCCAATTTTCTTTATTTCTGCTTTAAAATAAATATGCTAAACAGAGCTACTTTTAAAGTGCATACCGTATGAAATTATATTTATACATATATATATTATGAATTATATATAATATATATTATATATATATATGTATAAATATGATTACATGTATATATATATATATATATATATATATATATATATGATATATATACATTTTATATATATATATATATATATATATATAAAATCATATTTATACATTACATATAAGTATATATAACAATTATATTTATACATAATATATATGTATATATATGTGTGTGTGTGTGTTTCCATATGTATATATATAGTTGTATAATTATATTTAACATATAATATATATGTATATATACATACACATATATATATATATATAATATAAAATATAATATATATATATATATACTAATATAGTCCATTCATATTTTTTTACATATGTTTATAGATGTTATATTAAATATAATGTATATTATATATCCATATATATTATTATATATATATATATATATATATTATATATATAATATATATATATTAATTGTAATATTATATATATATATAATCTTTATATATATATTATATATAATATTTATCTAATATAATAATATAATATTATTATATAGAACGTATCTATTAACCTCACTTAAAAAGTACATATCCATTTATATTCAGACATATGTGTATATATGTTATATAATATATATATAATCTATATATGTAGAATATATGTATTTATATATGTATATATATGTATAATATATATACATATATACGTGTATATTATATATACACACATATGATTAAGATATATACATAAAGATTATATATATGTATATTGTATATATATATATATATATATATATATATATATATATATATATATATATATATATGAACGTATATATAACCTCACTTAAAAAGTAACAAACTAATTCATATATTCACTTCGTTCCGTAGACCAGCATAAGTAGTTTTACCCGCTGGACTAAAACGTGGAAAAATCGTTATTTGCATCGATAACGCTGGTAAGGTTTTCTTTAGTGAATTATAAACCAGAAACTGTAAACGAGGCTGTCCTTTTGTCTAAGTTTCTCTGGAATGCGCCACACTTCGCTGAAAGTGCTCGCTCTATTTCCCATGAATCGAAAGAGAGAGAGAGAGAGAGAGGAGAGAGAGAGAAAACGTACGTACATAGAGAGAGAGAGAGAGAGAGAGAGAGAGAGAGAGAGAGAGAGAGAGTGCATACACACAAACGACAGAGAGAGAGAGAGAGAACGAACATACACACACACACACACACAGAGAGAGAGAGAGAGAGAGAGAGAGAGAGAGAGAGAAACGTACACACAAACGAGAGAGAGAGAGAGAACGTACACACACAAACGAGAGAGAGAGAGAACGTACAGACATACAAAAGAGAGAGAGAGAGAGAACGTACATACATACAAACGAGAGAGAGAGAGAGAGAGAGAGAGAGAGAGAGAGAGAGAGATAACGTACATACATACAAACGAGAGAGAGCGTACATACATACAAATGAGAGAGAGATAGAGAGAGAGAGAGAGAGAGAGAGAGAGAAATTTCTAGTTCGATCAGGATACGTGAGCATTATGCAATGAATGGCGTAACGGGGATTACACTATACATTTGGGAATTGCATGAAATTAGGCAGATCGAACAGATACCTTCCCATGACGATGCCATTCGTCATTACGCAATGGAGTAACGAAAGGACTCTCTGAACACTTATCAGATTCGAAGAATAATGTTTTGCCCTTGCCTTTTTACTGTTTAACACTTGCAATAAAAAAAACTATCATGAGCAGCGAAGGAGGGTCCTGTTCGTACAATATAATTTTGCTTTCCGGTCTATACCGGTTGCATGCAAATGTTTGCCGTTTCCTAGTTTGATCACATTTTGAAAAATCTGACTTTGTTCATTTTTGTGTGCAGTTAAGAAGCAAGTTAACGCAGTTAACTTGCATGATCGTTATCTATACTTTGAGCTGACATTCAAATGTACTTAATGTCCTAATTCTATTTATAGGTTTCATCTTTGAGAACATGTGAAGATAGTCCATCTACAAATCTGATTAGAAGGAGAAACATTCTCTCGTGAACGTATCATCATCATCTGGGAAATATACGGCTCGCGGTCAGTTTCGTTTGCAGGCTTCTTTGTGGCATTTCCCATCATAGCCCTTACTTGCGTTTCCACGCAAGAGAAAAATTAGGAGTTGGGTGTACAACAACAACAACAACAACAGCACCAACAACAGTCAGCCTTGTCCCCTGAAATCTGAGCGGAGTTGCTGATTAGGAGGCGAGCACTTTAGCCGTCTTGTAGTTGGGAGCTAAATAAACCGAGTAGAGGAAACATATTGCTTGCTTAGCATTATTTGTTGAGCCTAATGACAGCCTCAGTAATCTAAGTCCCACCCAAATAAGGGACCAAAATAAAATCTTTAGTCTCTCATCCTCGAACTCCTTAAGCATTAATTTCAGTAAAAAGTTGTAGGTGCAAACTCAGAATTGAGTTTTTCGCAAGTAAACATTTTTTAGTGTCCTGGGCATTTGCGTAATCTGGCTGGTTTATATAAGAATCTCAAGTTTTATAATTTTGTTCGTTAAACTGCTAAGTTAACAAAACAACATAAACGTTCCTTCCTAGGAAATATTAAGTGTGTTCAACCTCTAAACCTCTGATATATAATATAATTACACGGATTGAATTAAAAAGAAAGTCAACATCACAATATTTTCCTAGAAGCACATTCGTAGAAACCTCTGCCTCAGAAACTCTTGTTAGCGAAAGGTTGCATAATATGATGCTGGAGAATCTGAATACGATATATAGAAAAGACTAGTCGCTAGGTTTATATGGGAGAGATGTTATCTTTCGAATTCAGGAGGCTAGAGAGAATTCTCTCGTGTTGATCGAGTAACAGATATATGAAACAATTACTTGAAAAGTTATTTCCTCCTGCAAGCATCCAGAGCTCATGAATGGCTCAACTGCACTTTACCTGTGCGTTATTGTAAAGAAAATAATTTCTAATCTCAAATTAATAAGATAACTTTGAAAACGAGAGGGTACATTACCGTTACATTTTAAGAAAATTTGTTCAGATGTTTAAATCAATAAAAAATACTCTGAAGTTTCTTCGGCGGAATCAGGTTTTCTGTACAACGTATGATGAGCCGCGGTCCACAAAACTTTCAGCTAAGTCCCGCTGGTGGCCTGTCGAATAGCGTTGCGAGGCGCACGAAAATGGTTAGATTTAGCCTTAAATAAAATAAAAACTGCTGAGGTTACAGGGCTGCAATTTTAGATGTTTGATGATTGGAAGGTGCATTTTTAAGATCTGCGGGCGAACAGAAAAAGTGCGGACGGACAGACAAAGCCGTCACAATAGGTTTCCTTTACAGAAAACTAAAAAGTGGTAGGAAACTATTTCAGTTTACGGAAAATTTTTCAAATTGTAAATGGATTATCTGAATTATAAGCAACCCCGTCCTTTTCTTTTACTTTGCTTTAGAGTTAACAAAACATTAGGCGTTCGTTTACTAACATTCTTCTCCCGTTACGTGAGAGAGAGAGAGAGAGAGAGAGAGAGAGAGAGAGAGAGAGAGAGAGAGAGAGAGAGAGAGAGAGAATTTTAAACACATGGATACCCACCAATATTAACACGATCATCATCAGAGCCATCAAAGCCGGGATCATTCAACAAGTAGAACGAACACCTTCAAATTTTTGTTTACAAAAAACTATTATCTATCGTATAATCAGGAAAATGTTTCGCAGAGAAATAATTCAGCCTTATGCCACTGGCCAGTGGCGGGAAGATAAAGTAAAGTAAAGTAAAGTAAGAGATATAATACTTTAGAATTTCGTCAATAAAAGAAAGCATTAAGCAATCATTATTTCTCCAAGACCAAAAAAGTTTTGAATTAGAGGACCTGGCTCCACAATGTAGCATTTTTGCTTGCTTTTACATAAAGATGAGGTTGCAACCCTGTGCTGTCTAATTTATTCCAAGCTCATTTTAATCCTTGTCACAGTGAAGGCTCAGATTCATGAGCCAGGGTGATTCACATTGAAAAGCTTAAGACGCAATATTGACCAAAATTATTGCTCTCGCCAACACTAATAATGATAAAAGAAATATTAACAATAATGTGTCATATTAAAGAAAAAAAAGTTTATACGTTAACTAAACAAAACAGTTAGCCGTATCTTATCTTTCACCATGATGAGCTTATGCTAACACGCAGATCTCAGGCGAAAAAGGAATTTGAAAGCGGTGAAATTGAGTCCCGTTTAAAGCAGCAAAATGTTTAATTTCCACTAAATCTACTTAAGCAAGAAATATTCAACATTTTAAAAATCAAATATATCGAGAAAATAGGTATCACAATGGGAAAGTTTCCTAAATGTTTCAATCTCACGCACCGTTTACGAGACTAAAGATATCCCTGAACGATCAATGTAATTACAGCCTAGCAAAAATAAAATTCAACGGAAATACAATTTGACCCGCGCACCCTAATTACAACAATCCCAACACCTAATGGCGCCTATTACCAGGCAGCCCGCAACTGTCAGCAATGTTGGTAAAACTCGACAACCGCCCCAGCCGCGATCCACAAGCAAAAAGGCCGTAATTAGATGAAAACATGCATGCAAACTTTGACCTTTACACCGTATTCTTGCAGGAGATTCAGGTATCGACGAACAACCAAACTCCCCCCCCTCCCCCCTCACCTCCCCCTCTTCTTTCACGCCCCCCACCAACCCTGATTTCCTCCAATCACAGCAGCAGACCTTCCCCCTCCCCCCTGAACAATAACCCCGCCCCCTCCCCAAAACCACCACCGCCCCACTTTTATTTATTTTTTTTTTTTTCTCCTCCAACGTCCCCATAAAAATCCTCTTATCAAGACACGTCACGTGTCATTATGGAAAAATGAGCGTGAAATGATTCTCATTTCGATGAATGGTTCTCGGTCTTGCTAAGCTCCAGCTACTATTTTCAGAATCCACAGCCCTGTGCCGATTGCCGCATGTGGGACGACGCAGCGGATTCATAACGCCAAATGTGGAGATCTATATAGACCTTCGATGTTTTGTCTTGGTGCTGAGCAAATGAAGACTCATCCCGTGGGACTCTTACACCCTTCTGTTTATGACGCAAAAACTGTTCCGAATATTTCTGTATTGATTACTCAACAAAAAAAAATAGTTAAACCTATACGTTAAACCTAAACATGAAAAACCAAATTATAAAACGAATGAAATAAGATTTCCAATAACCATGAATATAAGTATGAGAGTTTTCTAGAATCTAAACGACGTTCGAATTGTTATGCATTTATAGGCATCAATAAACAAGCATACGAGAACAAAAACGATTCGAATGTCTACTTATTGTTGGAGAACGGGGCATGATTCCTGCTTGCTGCACTACTGTATATATATATATATGCAAGAGTTGATTAGCACAATAGACGTAAGCATACTTAGTGCAGATAAGTAGCTATGCTTTGATTCAAATGTACCAAGGACTGAGGAGAGGCGAATTTTCTTTCTGTACGAGGGATCAACCTTAAATCAGCAGATGAAATCTTCAACGTTGGTGTTTCATTTGTCTCGCTACAATTTCATTTACGTATATTATCGCCACTACCATCATAACATTTGTATATAGTAAGTGTCATTATTAAGTAGTATATGCACATTCGATTACTTTTGGTTTTGGTTTCCAGTTATCGAACAGCTCTGAAGACAACGGTGAAGAGGTTGATAGGAGTATTAAGGGCTGAGATGATTATAATGGAGGTCAACAGGCCACCCACTTAACCCAACAAAAACTCAAAACCCACAACGATTTGGCTGACGAGAGGAACACTTTCATTAGTTAATCATGCAACGTAACACACTTCCGCTCACATGCTGTATCCGATGTCCCTTCGGACAGGTGTGTGCGTTTTTACATACATGTTTTTTTTTCTAGGCCACGTGACGTGAGTTCCGTATGACGTGCGGAGCATGATCGCGTGCGGGTGAGATGTTGAAATCACCCGGTCGGGTGACGTGAGTGACGTGCGCACGACTTGTTTATCTCCCTTCCGTGTGATAATCTCTCTCCCAATCCATTTAGCAGTGGATGATAGTCTCCCATAATCTAGTTAGCTCACTAAGATAATTTCAGATTAAAAGATTTTATCATCCTAGCATGATAATCATAAGCTACCGTAGACAGGAACGGCAAACAAGTTTCCTGCAATCTGCCTCAGACCAACACGTTAAAATAATTCTCTGAGAAGAAGACGATACTACAAATATATGCATTCACATACACAAATATATATATATATATATTATATATATATAATATATATATATTATATATACGTATATACTATATATATATATATATATATATATATATATATATATATATATATATTATATAAATAAATATACACACATATATATATATAATATTACATATATGTATACGTATATATATATAATATATATATATATATTATATAATATTATACGTATTATACGTATATATATATATATATATATATATATATATATATTATATATTAATATATAATGTATGTATATTAATAAACCAGTAATGCCAACAGGAGGGGTGTACAAAATTAACTGCTCTGTTTGTAATTTGCATTATTATTGGACAATCTGGTAAGGAACTTAGTAAGAGAGTTACACAGCATAAATATAATGTACTGGTGGTTGCAAACAGTTCAAGTGCCATTTTTAGTCACGTGAGAGACTTTGAACACCCTATAGGCTGGAATTCAGCTAGAGTCGTTTTTAGAAGTTCATCAATGTATGACACATTGTTAGTTGAAGGATGCCTCATTAGTTCTTTTAGTAACATGAATATGAGCAATGGTCTTTTTATGATGGACGAATTGTTGAAAAGCTTTATTCTTGATGATTTTAAAAGTTAAACGAGTTCTTAGATATTTTACAAACAGATAGTTTTGTATTGTGATTTGTAGTAAATGCCAAGTACGTTTTTTGTTTTGAACAATATTTATTTGCATACTTAAGTAGGTTGTTGACTTGTTTCATTGTTATTTGTGGCCTTATGTTGTTTTCTTGTGTAAGTTCTTCTCTTAAAATTGTTCAGTACCCTGAAGATGACTTTGGAATAAAAGTTGAAAGTCTTGGTACCTCCTCCTTTCATTTTCACGTGAGGATCTGTTATATAAATCACCCATGGAACCATTGTCGATTTGCAATATATATATATATATATATATATATATATATATATATATATATATATATATATATATATATACTATATACACACACACACACACACATTATATATATATATATATATATATATATATATATATATATTTGTGTGTGTGTGTGTGTGGATAAAGAGCGATAAACATATTGCTTAACCGTAATTGCTGAGCTAAACTGAATAACACTATCACGTCCTGCAACCCAGGATAGACATTAGTCAAGAGCGAGCGTCCGTTGAAGCATCACCCCAATACCTCTACTGTCCTCTCGAAGTAAGTTTTTTCTCCCATGCCACAAATTAAGGCCTTAATTTACGATTTTCGGAAAGGTGGTCGCCCTATGGTAGTGGCGGCCGCCAGGTGATCATTTTGTATTTTACCTTAGTTCAGTAATTATAACTATTTGAAGGCTAATAAGCAACAAATCCGACTAAAAAAAGCACTGGTACCTGATTGAATTTTCGGCACATCAGATATTTGTTATAAACCTGGGCTTCAAGTAAGCTC
The DNA here is from genome assembly GCF_015104395.2 of Macrobrachium nipponense. Classification (NCBI taxonomy): domain Eukaryota; kingdom Metazoa; phylum Arthropoda; class Malacostraca; order Decapoda; family Palaemonidae; genus Macrobrachium; species Macrobrachium nipponense. Next base: position 79,760,828 of record NC_087213.1, on the reverse strand, counting down.
CTATGAGCTATTATTCTATGTAAATTAATACAAGCGTTCATATGTAATCTTGCATAAAGATAATATTGCTTTGTAAAGTCACTGCGACTGTCAGGTACCGGCAGCTGATTGGACCCTTAATGAAAGCTGAAATCTACAAGGCAGGAAAATCCAAATAAAGAAATGTACCCACGCTTTAACTTGAAGGAACCTATCAACATTAATGTAACGACTGTTACCTCTTCAGACAATGTTATGGTCAAGACTAATCAGCTCTCTAGAAAACTCACCCATTTAAGGAGATTACGTAAATGCAACAACTTAATAATAATAGAACGACAAAACTTCAAATTGTAGACGGTTTCAAAGACTAACATCCCAGCAAAAGTAACGAACTCCTGATAAAACTTCCATGCAAATCCCACACCCTATCGACCAAGGTCCCAGACGTGTTCTCGAGTCTTACAGAAAATAGAGAGTTCCTAAAAGAAAATGGTTCTATGTTTAAACAGTAACTCTATCCGGCGAGAAGACTTGCCGCGAGTCATTCATTGTTATTTTTATGGTTTTGTTTACCGGTCTCCATTAAAATTCTTAACAACACAGTAATTTTGATGCAAACTGCCTCTGCCAGTGAAACGGTAAAGCACCGAAAAATTTTCATAATTAGAAAAAAATAGCTTGATTCCATAGATGAAAGAGAGGTATTCTCAGGAGTTACTAGAACCGAGCGACTTAATAAAACAAGAATCTGTTTAATCACTATTTTCGAGTAGAATTATTTACATTTCAGACCATGACCGACCGTGCAAGATTAGTAATATCAGCTTTTAGATGTTTGCTATTTTGTTCTTTTCTTTTTTTTTTTTTCTTTCCTGTATAGATTTTTTTCCATGACTTCTGATCCATACCTAGAGAAGGTTCCTTTCCTTGGCTCATTATAAATGCTACACCGCTCCACTCCGAATCATCCTCCCCACCCCCGGCCCTTCTCAAAAAAAAAAAAAAAAAAAAAAAATCGCCCCTTTAGAAAAGATGAGATTCCAAATGCGTGGGAAAATACAACGCAACATAACATTTCCTTTGGTGTAGTCTATCAGTGGTGCCAACATGGCCGGCAGCGACCTGTCATCTGCCAGCGGCACCAACATGACCGCACTCAACCGCCACTCATCTCACTGACGGCATGACAATAGGCCACCAAAAGATCGCCACGATCGATATCAAAGCGGGGTAATAACTCAATCAAACCTCTATCTGGTGATTCGCACCCTCGCCATCACGTGACTTTTGTCCGTAGGTCGACACGCCAGATCAAAAGAAGCCGAGGCTGAAAAAGCTTTCAAGATTTCTTCGCAGTCGACTCCGGATATATGGAATGCACTTCTCTAACAATCGAGGACATTGATGTACACGACAGACATACGGAGTCTGCATCTCCAAGTCTAGATAAAGGTGAAGTATAGCCTGGTATCCGGCAAAAAAATTAAATTCTTTGCTTTCAGGGTGAAAATATTATTCGGTCGTTATACGCAGAAGACGTTGAAACACTGATGCAGATATCATTAGATAATCCAACCCTAAGATCGACGTTGCTTTTTTTTCTGTTTTGTCTTGCCATTTCTTTGTTTCAGTAAGACAAGAGAAAAAGTTATAAGCTTCTGAAATAGGTCGACAGGAAAAACGAAATAAATTTGTATTAAATAACAAATTAAAGCTTAGCAAACAGATTATTCGTAACATGATGACAAAGCCTGATCTTTAAGTTCACAGACACACACACACACACACACACACACACATATATATTATTAAATATATATATATAGTAATTATATATATATATATATATATATATAATATATATATATATATATATATATAATATATTATATATATATATATATAATATGGTGATAGCGATAATGGTAATTTTAATGATAATACCTATAATATACGGAACCCTACATAACTCACCAGCAGGCATAACATCGTCATTAATCTTGTATGCTGAGATAACATTCAATAGCACAGATTCCATATGAATCATTAGGTTATCAATTGGCAAGAACCATAATCGAAATGCTACATAAAATCTATTCAAAGTAGATTATACTCGGATAGTCCTTGTGAACAATCAGCAAATGTAAATGTAGCTTATACGGTTACCCTGACAATATGCACAAAAAATCCATTATGAATCTATACTGTTTTATATCGCTGTATTGACTACATAGTGGGAGTCAAATGCAATTACTAATCAAATGGTGAGATGCAAAATTCATCCCTGCAACACTCCATGACAACCCTCATTATCATCAGTGCGTTTCGTAAAATTCCTGTCCATCACATAAACAAAACATCGATGTAAATAATATTATAGCAACTTCAAATCCTTGCCAAAACTTTATTAAAACACAAAAGGTTATTCTTAATAGGTTCACAGTCAAAGTGGTTTGCGGCAACCACCACTACCAAAGTCTCCATGACTGAAAAACTGGTTAAAATATTAAGAAAATAAACGGCCACACCTGATCAGACACAGGTGCGAAGCGCAAATGTTATTGCAGCATTGTTGGTCGACCTCATGCACAATAAAAGCACCATTTTAACTTTCATGATGAAAGTCATGCAAAATGCTGTTTGGCAAAAAAACCCAGCAACTCGGTGAATTGCTTTTGAGTGACTAATTTCGGCAAAAGAGCCATTGCAAGTTTTCATATGTATCGATCAAGCACAGTAAACTAATCCACACAGATTCCATTGCTGTTGCTTCCTTGGATAACGCTCTTTAAGATCGCACGATTGCAAACTACTTCATTGCTTGACTGCAGTTTCCGTTACGAATACACATCAATACAAATACGCTGATCTATCTGTAGTTAAGACTCAGCGACACAATAAGTGGACTAACCGGAAGACGACATCCACAATCACATTCAATTACGAAACTCACATGAGAAAAAAAAAAATGTTTCATCTGCGTCCATGACTGTAGCCGCTCTCAGTCAATTTCACAAGGATATCAGAACGTAAGGCAACATACCGAAAACATATGTTGGGGTTTTCATGCCCTGACTCCAGACACAAAACGGTCAAAGCCAAATAGAATAATATAACGCAACTGACAAAACACTACCTTCCTTTTCTTTTAATTCACACACACATATATATTATATATGTGTGTGTGTATTATAATATATATATATATATATATATATATTATATATATAATATATATATATATATATATATATATATATATATCATGTATGTATATACACAATACACATACATACAAACAAATATACATGTATGTATATACTTATATATACATTATATTATATATATATATATTATATATATATATATATATACTATATATATATATATATATATATATATATATATATATATATATATATATATATATATATATATATATACACACCAATGACAAAGTACAAGATACCCGATTTGTCAAACTTCAAAAAAGAACCAATCGTGACGAAGACACCAAGCACCTAAGGATAAAACACACTCAAAATTGCAATGAATAAAATGATATAAGGACACGAAACCCGACCTTCTTCCCTCAACCAGAGGCGAATTATTTATTCCCAGCGTGGAGAATCGCCAATCAGGGTGCCGCGACCAGGCCGTTATTTCGTATGTAATAACAAAATCAGGTTACAAGATGCAATTGAACCTTATGTAAGAAAGGAATTGTATTAAGTGTAGAGGTCATGCATCAACAAAGAAACCCAAATAGCGGCAGGGGTGGGGAGGGGGCTTGTCTGGCCGAAACCTGTTTATTGCATGGATGTTCAGAGTGCGTCACTCGGCCGACTCTCAGCTCTAGCTGCCGAACCAAAAAAAGAAAAAAGAAAATAAAGCAAAATAGGAACAAAAAAGTTAGTACAACTCTTGCATGGGCAAATAAACATGCATTTCACTGTACTCGCATTAACTTTTTTCTTTTCTTTTTTTTTCTTGTTTTTTTTGTTACAGACAGCAATGGAATATGGAAAAGGGTCTAACCCTTACCTGGCCCCCAGAAAATGGACGAGAAAAAAACAAATTAAATATATACAAACGCACACACACACACATATACTACTATAACTTAATATATATAAATAATAAATTATATTATTATATATAATTGATTATATTATTAATTATTTATTAACTTTTATAACATTTTATAGAAATAACAATAAATAGAATTATATAACCAATATAGTATTTATATAATAATATAAACTTAACCTAATTAACTAATTACAATATACCAATAAATATTAAATAATAATAAATATTACAAATTACTATTAAAATTACATACTTTATCATATTATATAATATAATATTAAATCATTATAAAATCAAATAAATCATAAAATCAAACATTCATAAATTTAGTTAATTAATTAAAAATTAAATCACAACCCAAATAATTAATAAAGGATTCTATAACCCTTTAACCCTTAATAAAATGTAATATAAAATATATTAATATATATAGATATATATACATAATATATATATCATATAATATATATACATATAATATATTTATATATAGATATATATATAGATATATAGTATATATATTATATATATAATACGTATACATATATCACTATATATATATACCTCTATATATTATTATATATATATCTATATATATATATATATATATATATATTGAGATAAAAAGATATATATCTATAAATTTATATAATACATACCATATATGTGTATATATCTATATAGATAGATATTATAGATATAAATATATATATATTATTATATAGATTATTTATATCTATATATATATATATATATCAAATTATAAATATAATTTATAATATATATTATTATAATATATATATATATATATATTAAGATATATATATATTGATATAAAATATATAATTATATATAATTTATATTATAAAATTAATTATAATATGTATTTAAAATATAAACATAAATTATATATTAAATTTATATGATATTTAATATATATATGTATATATAATTATATATAATATATATATATATATATATATAATATATATATATATCTATATATATATATTATATACATACTGGAAGATTAGGGCATCTACCAACGCCGCAGATTCAGCGGGAATAAAAAAGCAAACAGCCATCGTAGCATCGTTTTAATTTATTGGCCAAATTTTCGAGACCACATGTCTCATCTTCAGAGCCTTAAGATTTCTTACCAATGTTACAGCCTTTCGCCAATATTGAGTATTCCTTACATAATCTCGACAGCCTTGTACCTGATATTTTACCCCAGGATGCTGACTTGCATGTGGCTAGCTTTGATGTCACATCAATCTTCACAAATATACCGTTGCAGACGACGGTCGATATTATTTTATTGATAATCATTTCTGTTGATGACTTTTTATTTCACGGTTTTAACAAGGACAATTTTAGGAAACTTTTAGATACTGCAGTGCAGGACACTCACTTCATTTTTAACAAGAGAATTTACAAACAAGTACATGGTGTCTCTATGGGATCCCCTTTAGGTCCAATTATGGCCAATGCCTTCATGTGCTCTCTCGAAGAACAATTGCTCGAAAGATGTTCCTCAACATGTCCTGCTCTCTTTTATAGAAGATATATAGATGACACAATTGCTTTATTTAGATCTAGGGAGTATGCAGAACATTTCTTGAATATATTAATG
>NC_087213.1:79630118-79750118 GCF_015104395.2 Macrobrachium nipponense | reverse complement strand
TATGACGCTGAGAGCCATGTGTCTGTTTATTGTATCTTCTATTGATACTCCTTCTAAAAATGAATAAAGATAATTGAGTGATGAATGCCGGGGAAAAAGTGACAATTAAAGAGAATAGCGACTTCCATGCTGACCAGGCAAAAAACACAAAACTTGCTTCCATTAGACCAAAGCGTCGGCACATCTACCTATATACGATCTGGTTTTTCATCTCGTCTTTTTTTATATATAAAATCCAGTTATTTTCGTTTGTTTTGTATGCAAGAGCGATTGTTTTTGGCAAATGCATTCATTTCTGTGTGCATTTTCCCCAGCCGTTTCTTTAATGTCTCAGTAACAGCACCATTGCAGAAATGAATGTGAAAACTTTTAGTGTTTTACGTTTAGATGAACCCTATTCGGCCGTCCATGACTCCCGGCTCTTTTGAACCAGCTTTATGCCGGACTGGATCTCTCTCTAAAATTAATGCGCGTCATTACACTACGAAATGTGTTTCTGAATGCCCGGCCACATAGCGGCAGTGCTGCGGGCGATTTCCACCTTCCAAAAGATTCCTTTTGTCACTGGGTGTTCCAGGGACACTTTTAAAGATCTCGGGTATTCGGGGGTAATACGTTACGACATTCTGGTTAAATTCTGCAATTCTGCGTTTTTTTTTTTTTTTTTTTTTTTTTTTTTTTTTTTTTTTTTTTTTTAAACTAAGTCTACTTTCTGAAGATCCGCGGTTTCTGTTAATTCAAGGACGTGGCTGTTTTCGGTCAAACGATTTCATCAGCAAAAATCTTTTACTAAAGCCATCAACTACTTATCACAGGGGATGCCTATCAACTTTCAGAAGTATGAATGGATTGGTCTAAAACTAAATCAGTAGCATCATACGATATCCGGAAAAAATGCTATTTTATAGTGTACGGCGACTCGTGCTTCGAAAACTCAATTTGAACGTAATGCTCCTCATTAGTCTTGGAAGCTACAATTTCTTTAGTTTATTCTTTACAATATTCACCCAAGTTTTCGTTTTTATTGAAATCAAGGGCTTCCGCACATTTCATTTCAAATTCTGTGAATATTCGCAACCAATAAATAACCCACTCGAAGAGTGCTACACTAAAACGTTAAGATCTTAAGAGAATTCTGTATGAAAGAGGACTGATAAGCATTAGATCATCAGGAATCATTATTTTGATAGAATTACAATGGTAATAAATGGTATTAGCTCATAACTTTATAATTAGAAAGATCTGATCCTATGATCCTAAGGCCAGCTAAACAAGAATCTATTTTCCTTCAAAATATTACAAATATGCAAAGGATTATGACCCTGTGATAGCAGGTTTGATTATGTGTACCTTTGTTTTAAATTGGCTCTATTTTTATTGATTTTCAAAGACCATCAAAATATAACGAAGGCAATACGAAATACAGATTAAAATAATATTCTGATGTATCTTCTGTCATTCATCATCATTTTTAGGAAAAGGAACGAGACATGTACAAGCCGCTTTACATCGTATATCAATGATAAAAACCAGCTCTTGCCAAAGGATTTATGAGCTGAGAAAGCAGAGGAAATAAATAGCAAGAAGGGCCTATAAATATTCACTTCTTTATTACCTATTAATTCATGTCATTCCAAGTTTATATGAAATAAATGAGTTAAGAACATGCACAAGGTCCGCTGAAACAAGCTAGCTTTTTGAAGTTAAGATTATTGAAAGAACTTTAAGATTATAAAACACCTCGGATAATGAAATTATGCACATTTATGGCATATTACTCCATTCGAAAATAATAGATGGTTTTCAAACAATAAAAAGTTATAAAGAAAATAGGTTCACAGTAATAATAACAGTAATAATCAATTGCTTAGAAAAATGGAGATTGATCTATTGGAAGAATTTGGAGGTTAAAGCTACTTTGGGAAATCGGTATAATGAGAATTTTATGAATATTGTAATCAGAGTCCTAAATTCAATGTTTTTCTAAAAACAATATGTTGGGAAACATTTAAAAGCAGGACCAGGTTACTAATATCGACAAATTAAGTACAATAAAGAAATATGTAACCAAAAGGAGTGTCATCGTATTTAATTATCAATCTGGTTGGCTAATATATAAAATCAGGTGAAGGTTCACGGATGGATAACCACTCTGGAAGAAGAGATTAAGAACGGACAAGTGCTAAAACTTTGGAACGATTATCAGTCAAGCTAGAGTACTTATAATGTAAGAGAAACATTGCAGCCATACTAATTGCTTGCAGATGTTAGATTAATACTCTTATTTCTTTAAAAAAAATCTACTTTGGAGCACTAATTTTATTGTGCTGACAGCTCTAAAAGTTCTAGCAAAAGTTACCTGTATCCTCCACGTGGCTAACCCACTTGGTAGGCCTACCTGACGAATTAACTTTTTCCGCACGTGAACGACCATTTGTTCGCCACACAGCTGGGCGTAACAGATTCTCGTGGCCATATTTTATGTAAATATCTCCGACACTGTTATCGTCACCTCTTATGAATAGTCTTCATTCCGTACATCATTCCGTCAGCTATTCAACCACGTATACGTATGTTATTTTCGAATATTTTATGCCTATGTATCTGTCATTTTGCATCTGTGAAGAAACACAGATGCCCAGAGTTAATCCCCTTCCTCAGTCTGTCGAGAGGACGGGAATTGCCTTTTGGATTGCATGAATTTTAGATGAATAAACCAGTTAGCTCTGACCTGCACTTTCGCTTGCACCTCACTCACACTGGTGACCCTGGAGAGATAACCAACCACACCTACACCAACGAACCCCACACATCATCAGCGAAAGCCTTATATCCTCCTCCATCTGATCACTGCCTTTTATTTCCCACCACCCAGACGCTTGGGTTTTTAGGGTAGAGATGACTTTCCTCGGCGACGTGAAAAGCAGATACTGTCCTCAAATTGCTGCCGGATGACGTCTTTGAGCAGATAGCAGGATGGCTTGAGGAACTAGAACCCCCCACACCTACATCCTGAAGGGCCAGCTGAAGTCATCCTTCAATATGCTGCCCGCCCAAAGAGCGAAGAAGTTCCTCAATGATGTGGGGACCCTGATAGGTGACGAACGTCTGTCACACAAATATAAACAACTGCGGTGACTGATCACCCTGTTAGCCAAGGGTGAACAAAAAGAGTCGTCCTTGGACCTCATGAGGAAGGTACTCCTCACCAAACTTCCTGGCCAACAGTAGCAGCCATGCCCAGTGCCTTCACCATGCCCCTAGAAGACCCCTCATATCAGCAGCATGTTGCACCAAACATCCATCTGAAAGTGAAGAAGGCAGCAAAGCAGACGAACCAGCAACTCCCATTTACAAAAGTTACCCCTAACAAGAAGACAGAGGGAAACCCCCACAGAAGAGACAAGAGCCTCCTGACAGTATATGCCTCTTTCACTGGAGGTTCGGGAGCAAGGCGAGAAAGTGCAAACAGGGCTGCAAATTTTCAAAAATCACCCAATAGGTCGTAAGAGAAATTGTGCCTGCCCACTGCTGTCTTTCTTCCAGTTACAACAGAAGAATGGAAAGGTGCTTCTTAAATGATAAAAGGTCTCACATGGAGTTCCTAGTGGACACCAGAGCTTGCAGATCTCTCATCCCAGGCAGACTGGGTGAAAGAATCAACCCCGCCTCAACCACCAACCAACAAGTATCGACAGCCAGCGGAGAACCACAGACAATGTATGGCAGGCAGGGGATGAAAGTCGAAAGTTACCTTCAACGGGAAAGACTATGACTAGTCTTTCTTAACAACAGACGTGACACTGGTATTGTTAGGGGCAGATTTCCTAACAGCACACAACCTACTAGTTGACGTTATAGAAAAATAACTGCTTACCAGAACAACAAAAAATTCATCTTGCCAGAAGCCAAGCAAACATGAAATAGAAAAAGAAGCATCAAGCAAGAAGAAAGAGAAAGTATGTCCCACTGCACTTGATATCCCACCACCATGTGAGGGAAATACTACAAGAATGCGAAGACTTATTAAGAGACAACAACAAACATGACCTAACAAAACCAGCAAAGCACAAGATCCAACACCACATCAAAACGGAAGGTCCCCAATCCATTCAAGATTCAGAAGTCTGGCTCCCAAAAAGCTTACCTATGCAAAGAAGGTATACAAAGATATAGAAGCCAGAATATTCCAGAAAGCTTCCAGCCCATGGGCATCACCACTACACATGGTGCTGAAAGCAGATAGAACATGACCCCCCAGAGGAGATTAAGGATGTATTGATGTGAAAACTAAACTGGACAGATACTCACTACCAAATATAGCAGATATAACAAACCATAAGAGTGGAGCAAAAATATTTACTAAGATTGATCTCCTAAAAGGATATTTCCAATTGTCAGTAGCAAAAGAAGACATCAAGAAGACTGCAATCATCACCACATTTGGCACCTACACGTTCAACTACAGCTGCTTCGGCCTCCGCAACTCAGGGGCAATGTTTATAGGTTACTGGATGAAATATTCGGGAACTCCCATTCTATGTAACATATGTGGATGACATATTAATTTTCAGCCCAAACCTTAAACATGGTCTATTAGTGCACGATGTCAAGTGCGAATGGGCAAAGAAAATCCTAGAATTTCTGGGACACAAAGTTAACCCAGATGGCATCAGACCTATGCCAGAAAAAGTGAAAGCAATAACAAATTTCCCAAGAATTCTCTTGACTAATAAACTATTATCTTATGTTTATCCCGAACATTACAAAATAATGACTCCTATTTATCAGTGCCTCAATGGAAATAAAAAACAAACTGGGTAGAAGATCGAGATAATACATTTAAATTAGCAAAAGGAGCAATAACACCTATAACTACATTAATATTTCTTTTACTCCACATATTCCTTACACTGACAACAAATGGGTGCTGTACTCGAGTAGGACACCGAGGGTGCTTATTGTCTGTTGGCCTTCTAAAGCAAAAAGCTAACAGCAGCAGAGCAGAAGTACTCATCGTTCGACAGGGAACTCTTTGCAGTTTACAAAGTAGTCTGCCATTTCTGCCACATGTTTGGGGGACGTCAGTTTGTGGCCAAGAAAGTCCTTCAACCACTAGTCCATGGCTTCACGAAGTCAGCAGATGCATGATCAGTGCAACAACAACAGCACCTATCAGCAATAGCCATGTACTCCTGCACCATTAAATACCTGAAGGGTTCATTGAGCACTGTCAACACCATCCAGCTTGGGATATCCTATCCCCAGATCGCAGAAGCAGAGAAGGACAGTAAGGGACTTGTAAAGACTGCATCGGATAAACCCCATCATCATATGGAGTGACCTGTCAATCAACGGCGACCATCACCTGAGAGACGAGCACTGGACAATCATGGCCTGGCAATTGTCAAAGGTGACTGAGAAGGAGAGCTGCTGGCTCGCCCACAACCTATCCCACCCTCAGGATGATCAACCACCCAAACAATAGCAGAGTGGTACATCTGGTGGGGCATGAGGAAGGACAAAAAGATGTGGGCAAGAATGCATCCAATGCCAGACATCAAAAGTCACAAGGCACAGAGAGAGCAGGATAGAAAAATTCAACGGACTGCTGACTTGCCCACGTACACGTTGCCATAGTGGGACTACTACCCAGCTCAGAGGAGTACAAGTACCTGTTTACAGTTATAGACAGGCACACAAAATAGCTGGAAGGAATCCTGATTCAGCAATGCTGTGGAGAGCTGTGTCAAATCCCTCGATTGGGACAGTAGGCATGGAATCCCCCTGCTCATCACCAGCAATAGAGATGCCAACTTCACCTCCACCCTGTGGAACGCCAGCACCGACAGTCTGGGGACGAAAATCACACACAACAGCTTATACAACCCCGAAGTTAATGGAATCATCGAGTGGCTACACAGATCATTGAATGCCTCTTTCTCCACCAAATGTCAAGGTGGAAGTTGGAGAAGAGAATTGCTGTGGGTCCTGCTGGGACTTGGAATAAAACTAAGAAAAGCATTTTACTCATCTCCAGCATAAGTCCTGTACAGCCAAGCATTGACGTTGCCAGCAGATGTTTTTCAAGAAAATATTAACCACAACAACACATCTGACACTAGAAGGACTATAGAAAAACAGCTACCGGCCAAGACAACCTACCATCTAAACAGAGAAGTGTATGACCCTGAAGACTTACAGAACATAATATACGCATTCATCTGTGCTGACACACCTAGACCCCACCCCTCATCCCCAGTATATTCCGGCCCACACAGAATACTCCAAAGACGATCAAAAACCTACCAGATGATGGTGAACGGGAGGACAACATTGGTTTCTATCGACTGGTTGAAGTCAGCATACATACCGGATAGCAGCGCACAGAAGTAGACCTCTCCTAGGGAGGGGGCGGTGGAGGAGTATTGTAACTCGGCCACAGTAGCAAATTAACTTTCTCCACATGAAACTACCATGTGCCTGCCACACGGCTGAGAGAAACAGATTCTAATGATCATGCGTTATGTGAATATCTCCAACGCTTTTTATAGTAGCCTCTTATGAATTGTTATCATTTTATACATCATCCTGTCAGCTATTCAACCATATATACTTATTTTAAGTTCGTAAATTATATGTCTATGTTTCTGTCATTTGCCACCTGAGGCCCGGATTTAATCCCTTCCTCCCTCTGACGAGAGGATGGGACTACTTATTGGCTCGCATGAGCCAATGACCTTCGTGAATTTTGGATGGATTAACCAGTTAGCTTCTGACCTGCACTTTCGCTTACACCTCTCACAAACCGATATGTTGAAAGAAATCATTAGTAATTTGTAAAATACAAAGGAAGGAACGCTACCAGACAGTCAGCAACTGATCAAAACATTAAAAACCTAAAATGTTTCGATTCCGGTTATCTAAAACATACCTTAACACTAATATATTCAATTTATCTGGTAAACTTTCGAACTAAATGAACATATCCATGTTATACAATAAAAGAGAACTTTAATTGAATGAAATAATATAAGAGTTACCTCTCCGGAAATCTCTCACAAACTCCCATTAGTGGGATTTAACACTAACACTCATGACGGCTAAAGTTTCCGACTGTTACTCTCTTGGCGAAATCAATAAAACCATGAATGGAAGTGACTAGGGGGTTTTGTCATTAATACATTTCCTTAATGTAGGCCAATCGTTTATATTTGACCCACAAATCTTGCGACAACCGAAAATATGCTAATGAAGCAAAATTCACAATTTTCTTACACGACTAATCTTTCACAATGAAATCCCTTCTGCCAATGGATACCAATTATTCAGTCTCCGTTTCTGTTAAACAAGAGTGAATATTATTCCTACTTTTTCGAACATTTTCTCCATGAGCTGTGGAGTTTTCCAGTTTATTATAAAAAAAACCCCTCGAGCTATATCGAAATAAAAATGTTTATGAAGATACTTCTTCAAGCTTCCCAATTTTTTTCGTTCGCATAATTCTACTTGAAAACTAACCTAAAAATTATGTTCAGCAATAATACCGCTCAGTTTACCCGTATATGCATATTTGTGCAGGTGTGAATGTATAAATACACGCACATGTTCATAAAGAAATAGAAAATTAGATAATCTTTTATAGATATCGTATATTGCGGCGTATAAGTCGAGTTTTAAATATAACATTTTTAGCGCCAAAATTAGGGGTCGAATTTTACGGCAAGGTTTAAGATATGCTACAGTAACATCAAGATACCTAAAATTGCCACTAAAGTTGGCCCAAGGTCTGTGTTAACACTCGTCACATTACCGAGATTTAAAAACATCAAATATCATTCGTTATTAACCATGATTTCTGCTGGGGGACAATACAGCTGTCTCCCCTTGTTCGGATCCACTGGAATAAGTGAGGAATAACAATTAACTCGCACAGATACCGTAGTCAGTTACCAATTTCCAATTTATGTGTTACCATTTAAATCTGAATTATTATGGCACATGACACAAAGCATATTGTAGAAAGGTTTAAAATGAAAGAAAAGGATATACTTAATGTTAATATAAACCATTTTAACTCCATTTTGTTCATCATCGTCAAACAAATACAGATCATCATACTTGTCTGCTGCACAACTGTTTGAGTAATTTGCAAAAGCAACTACTTGTCGCTAGAAACTAGAATCATACTTCATCCTTTCAGCTGGGGGCGCCATGAGGGTGATATTCAGCTCAGTTTTTATGTGATCATTCTTGAAATGGTTTTCTTTTAGTTTAGTCGGGAAAGTTCTGTGAAGATCGGCGGGTGAGTAGGTAGCCCATGCAGAATGTTTGTGAATGCTGTAAAATAATTTACTGCAAGTAATGACCATAATTCTGAGGGTCGATTTATCTACCTCTATGTCCTTATAAAAACAATTGCAGGTAAAATATTGAAGTCAACTCATACGACTGGTCGACTTGCACGCCGCTATATATACGGTAAATATTTTCTTCGCCAGTAAACCCCATATGAAAGTTATTAACCACCGATAAGCATCCAAAAGAATGTCTTTCCATGAAACGAGATTCAAGTTTATTCGTTCTAGCGAAATCACGCCTCGCTTTTGTTTTGCTTCAAAATCAGACTACCAGAGATTTGTCCGCCCTCCCCTATTAGCTTGACAGCTAAGGCGACGATTCAAGTCATTTCCAAGACCCATGTCCCGGGGCACTTTCGTCAAGGCGGTCAAGAAATGACTATAGATGGGTTGCAAGCTGCGCTTGCGCAAGACAGGCTCAACCTAACAACACTGACTACCAGCAGGATGAAAGAGAGGAAACGAACCTCCTGGTCCTCCTGGGGGTAATATATTGTTTGTTTTTTTTTGTATGGTGTTTTGACGTTGCATGGAACCAGTGGTTATTCAGCAAGGGGACCAACGGCTTTACGTGACTTCCGAACCACGTCGAGAGTGAACTTCTTTCACCAGAAATACACATCTCTAACTCCTCAATGGAATGCCCGAGAATCGAACTCGCGGCCACCAAGGCGCTTTGGAGGTAATATAGACTGCCTCGTAAGAAGATTCAGAGAAGTCTACTTACTCGAAATTTCACGACCTTTGTAGCACGTGACAGAACAAGCTGAACTAAGAAAGTAGTGCTTCTCTATGAAACGTTCATCACTCTCCTTCATTTTGAGCTACATTCATTCTGAACTATCGGTGCGTTATAGGTATACATATCCCATTGTAGCGTAACTCCATTTCAGTAACTACAGCATTGATAGATAGTACCTCCTAACGTACAACCCTGCAACAACAAAAAGAGAGAGAGAGAGAGAGAGAGAGAGAGAGAGAGAGAGAGAGAGAGCCATGAAGATGGAAATGAAATCACAGAAATACAATGATACAATTATCTTCAATTAGCGTTTTTAAAATAAGAGAAAATATTATTAACCGTTAATGCTACAGATTCTGAAAGTCCCAAGGTCACATATATGATTAGAAAATGTATTATTAAAAGCAATAAAGCGACAGCGTAAATTATTGCGACTCAACTAATATTATCTAAACGTTTTTCTGGTTCAGCTTAGTCCCTTTTGAGGGGAGAGGAAGAGATGGGGGGGATAGCTCCCAACCCCTATCCTTACGTGTAGGCGTGAAAAGCATAATTATTCACTGATACAAGACGTCACTAGGCCACGCCCACTCATTCATTTCTGACCAATTACTATGACTAGGCTTTCGTGTAACTAATGACATTATGGGACAGGGGCGATTTATGGAAGGCCGGGTGGGGTTGGGGGAGCGGGGAGAGACTCGCTTACTTGTTTTCAAGATTAGTCTCTCAGTTGAGTAAAACAATACCTAAAAAATGTCCTCAAGCTCAAGTGTCATTCTCATGCGGAGGCGACATCCAAATTAAAATGAATAGTACCTTGCAGGAGAACCAGGGATCGACAGCACCGCCGCCGTGGCAGCCAGAGCACTGAATGAATCACCAGACTCGTAAAATATTAACAACACAGAAACAAAATCGGCAATTGAAAAGCTACAACTGAAGAACCATTGAGTGAAACCATCTCCTATACATCATTGATAAGATATTCGAACCCGAATTAGCCAATGAAAGGAGAGTTTAAAATCTCCATTACTGAAGTAAATAGTCTAAGTTGAGTAAATGCCACTTATCAATAATTTCGAAGACATTCAATAAAGCATTAACAATCGCCGCGGAATGTTCGTCCAGAGACGCCTGAGGCGCCTGTAAAAATTTATTGTCTTCAACCTTCAGTTCGTTGAAGTGGCTGAAAGGAATGCTACTAACTTTTTCAAAGTATTCATTAATAACTCAAGCACAAAGTCTTCCTTATTTGCTTCTCCATTTAGCTTTGTAAGGAAGCTCTGGAGGGACGGGACGCTGTATAGATTTTGCAATTGTTTGTAAATCGCACTTCTGTAATTGAGACCTTAAGGACTCTTTACTTATTCCCTCGTTTTTCAGTACCAACCCACCTCTCTCGTTTCTTTTTGTTAGCAGTTATTGATCTTAAACATAATGGAAACTTCACTTGGTTTCTACAAAAACCTAACATGTATATGCATACAATATGTGCAATAGTACAACTTTTATGTGTCCATATATCCAGTTAAGGCATATTGAAATATTTTGTTCTAAACGAGTTACAGTAATTTTAGCAATTTTCAGGTATATCGCTAAGCTTCAGTATCATAACCTTGGGAATAAGTATCATACGCCTTACAATAAAATAAATGGCTGTTAATGCAGTGCAAGAATTAACCATATAAAATGTAAAATGGGATACTTCGTTAAATCGGTAATTAAGAATCTTCGGAGGCTTGTAATACAAAAGCCTTAAACTACAAAACTCAAAATTCAATACTCGTTCCATCTATTGGCAAATGTCAAAAATGTTTGACATGCAGTACAAAAGATACCTCTGAAACCATTCTTTCAATCAGCTGTACAAATGGTAATCATTAACTTCTAGGGCATTCCTATGCCTAAAGGAACTCATTTCTAATACTGAATAGGATAACTTATTAGGCACCGTTACATCCTTTGTTCAGCTGATCAAAGCACCTAAACATAAAACATACCCATACTTTGATAACGTTATTTGCGTTCCGTCTACGCTTATGTTTGCAGATAACTTCCTAGATAGCAAAAAACAAGATCAACTATTATATTATGCTTTCACTTCAAATAATTATCTTTCCTGCGTATATAATACTTGGTTTTCTTGAGGACCTTTATGCTTGCCACGGTCATTTGATAATTACCAGCATCAAAATGAATTACAGGTTCATAAACATTTTTTGGAAAAATACGAAGAAAATTTATACGATTGAATCTTGTAAATATTTTTTAATGACAGGAATCATCTTTAGCTATTAGTATGCCAGTATACCTGTAGTTTTTCAGGTAATAGTCAAAATCTTTGTAAGATAAAAGAAAATAATGAATCCCAAAACTCGTGACTGACCAGCTCAAAAGCTTCCTAAAAGAAAGAATTCTCTACTTCAAGAGCAACTGCTCGGCCAGAAAAAAAATAAATAAATAAATATCTGAAATCAAACAAGTCAGTCTCCGAGGAAGGTTCTTTAAATTTCGGCAACACAAACTAGTGAGAAGTCGTCATACTCATAAAATTTCGTTCCATTTAGAGTCCAAATTAACTGGATTACTAGCTGGTAAAAGGGGCATAAATCGGAGAAAATAGGAACAAAAATAGCCTAAAGAAATATTTTTTTATTCGTTTTTTATATAACTGTCTAGAATTATGAAAAGGTGAGTAGGATAATCTAAGGAAATTAGTTTTGACAGGCTTCACATGGACTTTTCCATTACAGTATTGTCCACTGTTTCGTAGAAAAGGGTCGAAAAAGAATAACACAAACAATTTACACATTTTATAACGATGACGAGAAATGTTTTATCTATCCTACGAATCCAATCCCCGTCATAGACTATACATCCACTATTTGTTCAACGTAGAAACAAACAAACAAACAAAGGTGAGTACTACGTCAAATTTTGTCAGTGGGAAAAAACGTCCCGGATTGCAAATAGTTAAAAAGATCTGGATAAAAACCAGATGAAAATGTATTCCTCATAGGAAAAGGTCTACGACGGTGTCTAATCAATATCGAAGTGTCGCAACGCATCACTTGGTGTCTCATCATGCAACGGAAATAAAATATCTATAAATGGCCTGAGATGCTCGAGAGAGAGAGAGAGAGAGAGAGAGAAGAGAGAGAGGAGAGAGAGAGGATGATTTATACGCGGAGAGAGATACAGAAAGAAGGCGAATGAAACGACAAGTAGAGAGAGAAAGTGCGAGGGTATGGACGCGCATATATGTAGAGAGAACGGGATAAATACAGGGTGGGGGGTGGGGTGACTGGAAGAAATACAGAGAGAGAGAGAGAGAGAGAGAGAGAGAGAGAATGTCCATATAATGACAATGTTCAAAGGCAGGAGATGTGTCCACATTGAATGGCTGATTGAATATGCACCACGATGATATTACATTTTCCTTCTCTAACTGACTACATGCAAAGCCCACTTCTCGCCTTCATCCAGTTTCATGTCAGTTCTCTATATTCTTGCTTTGAATGGAGGTGTAGTAAGGTGTGCTGCAATGTTATCCCCTGAACACCTTACTTGTGATGCGGTGCCTGCATAGTGTTGTGCGTTGTATGTGGCCCAACCGCCTCCTTAGAGGGGTAGGAAGGTACTAAACCATCAAATAAAGTTGGAAATCGAGAGGATTGATGGTGGTTGGTCAAGGACATGAGAAATGGAGGAGTATGAAATTGCCTGGCCTAACCCGCGAGACATCAAGGCTGCTGAAGAGAAGCTCAAGAAGTACACTATATATTTAGGGAAGACGTCGTCCAGGAGTCAGGAAAGGGCTGCCAGCGTTGAGTTTAAGACAGCTGCAATAAAGTTTGTAAGTCTGCATGGAGTTGCAGACTTTAAGGTCTTCTAAATGAGTAAGCAATAGAGGCATTTCTCCAGTTGTTAAAAGACGTGATGAAAAGAAAGGCTATTTTTTAAGTTATACCTACAACACTGACAAAACTGGTCTATTCTACCACTCCCTCCCCATTGACACTATGGCTGACATGAAGGAAAAGAATTTACCCAACAGAAAGCTTTCAAAGCAACATGTGTCTGCTATATTATGTGCAAATGCTTCTAGTAGCCATCACTGCAAAACAGTGTTAGCTGCTTATGCAAAGCAGCCACGTACCCTCAATCTACCATAGGTTATCTCCAATTTATTTGGTATCACTCAGCTAAGGCTTATTTCACCTCCAAGATGGTTTTTTAATTAGTTCCATAACCACTTTTGTATTTAAATTATTTGTCATCAGAAATAGGACCTTGAAATTGCTAGCCATCAGGTGAAGGCTTTGCTTCTTGTGGACAGTGTGGTTGGTATCGATCGTTGTACTGGAGTCATGTTTTTACCTCTAAATATAACTAAACCCATTCAACTAATGGTCCAAGTTGTTGTTATTGCAACAAAACTGCTATACAAGAGCAAGTTCCTGCAGAAGGTGATGGTAGTGTTCAAGGATGAGGTGTCAAGGAAAGCTTTTATACAAGTGGGGAATAAACTCCAGAGAATCTGAGGTATTCGCTAAAATCTACTATCTGTAACATGCTTGGAACGACTTCACTGAGCATGTTTGGAACAGTATCCGGAACAGCAAAGAGGGCAAGATTGACATCCCAGGCTTTAACATTGGGCTCTTTTGTGGCCATTCGCCAAGGGAGGTGACAACGTCTCCAAGGATGAATCATGGGGGTGGCTGAACGACAATGGTGGTGGTCCTGGTTTCCAACTATTTTTCAACACTGAGACAGCTATTGCAGTTGCTGCTGGTGAGATAAGAGGAGAAAGCTCCTAAAGACAAAGATGACAACGAAGACGAGTCTGCATCACAACCAGCACCTTTGTATAAACACAGGAGTATGGTCTTTGATATGTTTGTTGAAATTATAGAGAATAACAGCATTATTGTCGGTATAATGCCTTCCCCTAGGCATTGGAGGTTGCCGAGGGCATTTGAGAACTGCAGCGGACAATGGTTGCATAGCAAAATAATAATTTTTTATCATCAGAGTACCCAAGCCCATCACATTCCACTACTTCGGTAACTCGGTCGTTCAACTCAGGAGGTACAGGAGGTATAGGGCCTAGACAATACAGTGGTGCTGTAGGAGGGAGAGGAAGTTGAGGACTTGAAATTTTCCTCGTCAATTTTTTAAAGTTTTATTTTTATAGTTCGAGTGTATTTTCTATTTGCTGTAGGCAAAAAAAGAAAAATAAAGTGATACCCTGTTATATGGTAGTGTACTTTATGATATATATACTTATCATATTAGTACGTGTTAGGTAAGAGAAAGAGAGAAAACAGAGGCTCACCTTTTTTGTGTACAAAGGCAAGTCATTGCCTTTTGCATAAAGTTTTCTGTTTAAATTGTGATGGTTGTTGTTTATAAACAAGCACAGTTAGTGAATATGGTTATGTGGTATTGAGAAGGTAGGGAGAGTAAGGGTACGAATTATCCGCCAGTCCCTTGGATATGTTTCCGGATACGAGAGAGATTACTGAATGCAACTAGCAATCAAGGAGCAATCAACCTATCCAGGCTGTGCATAAGTGGGGTTTCCTACTATCATGGCAACTCAGGGATACTATGTAGCTATCCCTTCCCAACTGACCTAAGTTAGGTTACTTTTGCTATTGATTCACCTATGCCAATTTCCTTATGTACTGAATAACTATAAATACTGTTATTAACGTTCACAAAACGAACTAAAATCAGCCACAGATAAACAGATTCATAAAGCAGTGAAAGAAACACATCGTGAGGCGTGAATAATCCTTTTCATTGTCTCTCTACCCCTTATCCAGAAAGCCTTTTCATTTCGTGTCTACAGGATATAAATCGTCACCACGACTTTCCTATTTGAGAATAACCATGGAGGTCATTTGCAAAGCTAAATTCAGTTAAAAACAAACTATGCTCAAATAACCATTGAAAGGAAATTTAAATCAAGCAGATTACATGGATTCAGTTAAATGAAATATAAACGCATAATACAAGCAATGGCAATAAACCTGCATTGCTTCCTTAGATACGAAATAATCTTAAGTTAATTCACACACACACACACACACACACACACACACATATATATTATATATTATATATATATATATATATATATATATATATATATATATATATATATATATATATTATATATTATATATATATAGCAAATTAAGGCAATGGATTGAAGTTAACATATGCTCTTAAATAGCAGTTTCATAATCATCATTAGGATCTTTTTCTTCAAGCTTTTTCCACTATACAGTTACGCAAAATAGTTTCTTTTTTGTGATATTCGCTGTGATGGTAAAAAGCAGTTAAGTTTGAACAGAAAATTGACTGTCTCTTAAACAAGATGCAAATCACGGTGGAGAGAGAGAGAGAGAGAAGAGAGAGAGAGAGAGAGAGAGAGAGAGAGACTAATACAGCTTATTTAGAAATTAAAGAATATTGTCAGAAAACACTCTTAGTTTGCATGCTAGGTTAAAAATCGTGAACCTAAAACAATGCTCTTTGTGGGACTATAAAATCGACCTTGATACAGGGTCAAGCGACATATGGAAGGCGCTCGATTTGGAAGGTGTTCCAAGTGAAGATACTACCTCTAAAGATGATAGTTATACCTCGGTCTTCGAGAGAGATGGGAAACTTGAAAAACGTTATCGTGCCGTCCACGGCTTTGATAAAACGGCGACAACACAGAATCTACAAAAAAATTAAATAACTAAAACAAAAACTGCTGTGTTACAGGTTCTGATAACTCAAGATAAGGTCACCTTTATTTGTCCAAAGCTGAATGAAATTTCCACCGCAAACCCACGCCATGTTTTACAACTCGAGTACGCACTTTCTGCCTCGCCGTGACTGAATAATTTACAAATTTCCACATTTGACATAAAACTACGTCCTCGTAAAGCTTAATAAAGAGGATTTCGCCGTTAACTGATTTTTGCTAACGAAACAATACAGTAATAAATCCCTGATTTAGTTCGGGATAATGATTGCACTGTCATTGATTAGAATGAAAGAGTCCCATTAAACGATGCCATTATTTTAACAGTTTGTGCGCACGTAATACACAAGTTTATCGCTATGTATTTATGTGCATATGTATATGTGCATGTATATGTGTGAATGCGAGCACATATATTCCAAATGTATAAATATGCTCAAATGTACGAGCGTGGAAACGTAGGCTCTAAGCAATACCACCTGTATTAGATTTATTGCTGAATTTTAATGCATATATTGTTGAGATTTTCAGTCATCTTGAACATTTTTTAGGTTTTGGAACCAAATATCAAATAGTTGATAAGAACAGCAAAAAGAAGAGACCCTAAATCTTGTCTCAGCTCATACATCTTTTTCTGTAACTAATTTATGTTCAACACCGTCTAGGTTTGGGCATCGGTACATCCCTCTCTCAGTAACAAGCTCCCTTCTTAACAGACTATAGTCCTCTTTGTATAATGCCTGATCAGTGCAGACTCTAGGTATTGAAAAGGTCTGAAGAAATGACGTGGCCAGTTTGGTTCGCAAATAATATTCAAAAAAGAAGAAAAAAAAAAAGGAAAATGGACGAGAGTAAAATGCTTTGTAAAGGGGTAAATGGAAATGCTGTCATGTGAATTGGTAAAAGGCCCCGATTTTGGAAAATAAACAATATTCAGTGCACATTTACTTTGAAAATAAACTATACAGATTGAATTATAAGTTACATTGATTTATTCACCTTGTTAGGTCATCTTAATGACTATCAATGATGTAGATATGATTAAAAAAAAAAGATTAAAAAAGGCTTTAATATAGCTATGTTTAGTGGTTTAGTGATTGGGGTTTAGTAGTGTAGAGTTTAATCTTCTGAAATTGTCACTAACTACACTTGCTGATACACCACTCTCTATAATCACTAAACTCAGTTAAACTGTGTGACCAACTATCACAAAACCACAGGAACTGGGTATTGTGTATACCAATATTTTCCCACGTCTAATCACTAAACTCGGGTACACTGTATCCGAGCACATGGTTTTAGAGGAAGCCCGCCAGAGAAGCTGAGCAACATGATTCACCTCCGCCACAACTCAACAAACAATGAAGCTATAAGGAGGAGGGGCGCGTTCTGGTTCTACCGGGTCTATTTGAACTAGCAATGACGTCACCACCATCGAGTAGACTATACCCATGTTTAGTGTTCTAGGGTTTTAACTCCAGTTTAAATCCCCTCTCTTTTTATTTATTTTTAAAAATCGAACCAATATATTTAATGCACTAAATCTCGCAACCTTCGATAAACCTCACCATTTTTATCTTTGTAAACGAGAATGCAGAAGATCCTACTCTATTAATGGCATAGGCCCTATTCTAACAACTGACCATATATTAATAAATTCTCCAGCAATACTGCTGAAAAAGTCAAAAGATTCTGGGTGAAAATGTGCTAAGAACTATATCAGAAACTTTGGTACAAATGAGATTGATGAAAATGTTGATACATAAAAACGAAATACTTGTGTTTCTAATTACATGTAAAGTGAAAAATGGGAAATGCAAATATCAAGAAAATCAATGAAAGGAAAACCACGAAACAGAAGTTGATCGACCAGACGCTCATCCATCTAAAGAAAAAATGGAAGGAAATATGCACCAGCAATACAATTTCAGCAGGTTTGAAACAAATAGCAGTCTGCAGCATTCGGTCTGTTAATCGTCAAAATCCTAGCTGCTCGTCCTGTTTTACTTATCCGAATCTAACATCATGTCTTTGAATAAAATCTTTAAAATCTCGACCAATATGAGAATAAAACAGACCATCCCTAAAATAAAAGCAACATAAAAAATAGAGAAGATTAGACTACATGCAACCACAGTGTATAAGTGACGAATATCGACTCTCTCCTCTGAATTTACCAGTAAATACAATTAGTAACAAAACGTACTGTCAGCAAAATAGATTAACTTCACGCAGTAACTGTTCTTCTATTATGATACAATATACTTGCTAAATTTAACCGTTTTACTGAATATTCCTGAAATTAGGAAACCAAATACCTACCCTATTTCGTGAACTACTATGAGATTCAGAGCCTTTGTCCCGGTGTTTTTCAGGAATAACTTTTTTTCTGTGCATTTGACAAAGATATTACTTAGCCATAGTATACTTTACATCCCAACCTAATTTTTGGCAGAATTCTTTATTACTTATATTAGAAGAGAGTATATTCAGAAGAGTAAAATAAAGCAGCCGAAGCCAGTGGCGGAACACTCTAATGTACGAGTCCAAAGTTATATGTAACGTAAACATATGACGTCACGACAAACAGCTGTCTCTAAAATTCTGAATGAATATTCGTACCTTGTCAAGGCTTCAAGAATGGCAACTGTGATAAGTCATTGTCCCCGTGGTTGCATTGTTTATTTGTTTGTATAGTGTTTTTACGATGCATGGAACCAGTGGTTGTTCAGCAACGGGACCAACGGCTTTACGTGACTTCCGAACCACGTCGAGAGTGAACTCCCATCACCAGAAATACACATATCTCACACCTCGATGGAATGCCCGAGAATCGAACTCGTGGTCACTGAGATGGCAGGCCAAGACCATTACGGCCACGCCACTGAGACGCTTCCCCGTGGTTGCAGGACAGCTTTTGTAATTCTACTTGCACAATGTTTAGAAGTGAGGAGGCCCGTGGCAAACCCTACATAAGCTTGAGCAGGTAAATGAATAATAGGACCCTTTTTTGGGTAAAGAGTACACCCGGACATCCAAGGCTACCAAGTTTTCGTCATTTGTTGACTTCCATAAGGTGCAAAGATCATTATATATGCTCTATAAAGCAATAGTTGTTGATTTCGTAGTAAAATATAACTTGCAGAACAACATTAAAACTTCCTTTGCCAAAAAAAAATATATATATATATATGTCATTGGTTATGATAATTCACTGAATGACTTTGCTGACCCAGTGCTTGACTTGAAGACTAAATTCTAGAATCCAGTCTAATCATATGCAATTTTCTATTTATTAAAATGATCGTCACTGTCATGTTAGGAAAAATATCAAAGGAGTTACGACGAATGCCAAAGTTTTCTTCACTCTAATTGATTTTTAATCATATAATTTTTCAAAGGAGAAATGATGATAGAAAGTAATTCCTCGGATTACTTGTGGAAACCCTTTTCTTCAAGGATTCTAGCGCTCGACCTTTTGGAATAAATCCTATATACTATAACAACAACTACTACTACTACAAAGTATAAAAAGGAGTATTGGTTGTATTTCATTGTTGCCAGAGGTGGAGACTTTTTCAATAATAGCCAATTATCCATCGAGGAGGAGGCAAGTTAATGACGTCATAAGTTACGTCATTATATCTTCAAAAGACATTCCTGTGAGTTTCCTGGCGATGTCTACAAGAAGTCAGCGTTACTCTTATAATTGCCAGAATTATGCAACTTTCGTAATACAAAATACAGCAAAAAATTAGGTAGGGATGTAAGATACCCTGTGACAAAGTGTCATCTTTGTCGGGTACGTTGATACAATTATATTCCGGAAAAACACCTGGACACCGGCTGTGAATCTCATGGTAGGGTCGATGTACGAGTCTAGCCGGACTGACAAACTTTAGCTAACACAATTTACACGAAAAGCTTCTTTCAACTAATATGTGAACTTAATACTCAAAATCGCCATTTGAACCTGCAAATATCCCATTCCCTCTCCCACTGTTATCAACTAATGCAAATTTCTAAATTGCGTGAGACCAGAATTGTTCAAGAAACGCCTCTACTCAATCCTGACCAATTTATATCTGGGAATCGTATCACAAAATTCTGTTTGACAAAACTGTAAAAGCTGAAAATAAAAACAGTTGATAACTCGCTACAGGTGGCGTCAAAATAACACCTCGATCAAATTTCAAAAACAGTCACTTTTAAAGCAATCAGCTGTACATTGAAACAAGCATTAACTACATACAAGACACCCGAAAGAACCGAGCTGTAGCTTCTGACACTAATGCCTAACCTACCCAACCACAGTTACCAACTCTGATTTTGAAGAGGAAAATTATCAAAGTAAAAAGGTTGTACTAAGTTTAAAATTAGAAAAGGTGAGGCAAATTACTGGTGGAACCACTGTAGAACCAAGAGTACCCTTTCTTTATTTTTTAAGCTTTGATCTGTTTCATAATCCTGTTTTCTAAAGATACAAGTGAATAAGAATGGACATTAGATCTCTTCTGTCCACGGATTTACAAGTTGGTTTTTTTTTGCGTCATTACCGATATTTCCACTTACAACATTCTACTTTCCCACTTCCCTGCAAGCCTCTTGGACATCATACGTACATTGGATTTTCCCTAGAGTAAAGATAGGATGACGACAATGAAGATAACAATTATGATTGACAGAAAGAGTTATACTTAGATGCTATCCATGACATGATCTGGGTGTAACCCCAGAGACAATAGATACCAAGCTGCTTTGGACATGGATAACAACAGATGAAGTGATAACAGATCAACTTCTTTGTGTATTTCCGCGCGAAAACTACCCAGTCGCCAATTTCTAGGTACTTAATAACTTAGAATACATTTATATTAAGAAATTAAATTTAGGAAAATTTAAGACTATCAGTTACGTACCTAACATTTAAAAATACAATTACTCCCAAACAGTAATTTATTTCCACTACAAGCTAAGTGGTACCTTCTAATTTTCATAGTTATTTCAACTGTGGTTCTGATTTTATCATCACCAATTCAGTACGTGGACTCCACAGCATATCTTAACCGTCAACATGAATTTGTTGTCAGCAGGGTATCGGCAGCTCGTAGACAACCGTTATATTAGCTGCAAGAATGCGACATGACTAAGCACAATAAACCAGTTATCAGATTGGAAGGGAAAAGGGATGATTTCCCCATCAGGAGAACAATGTCCTAGTTTCAGCTGTATTTCTGAAAACCGAAACTATTACTGATTGGAGTATCCGATTCAGCATGCGTGCTGCAGTAGGCCCAAGAGCCCGTGTTGGCATAAAGCCAGCTTAATCTAGACGAACAAATAATTATTTGGCTGATGACTAAAGGCAATTGGACATATCTAGAAAAATTTTAAAGTATGGAACCTTAACGTAGCATTCCGCAATCATAAATGTGCAGAAATAAGAATTAAAGCATAAAATGTCAGATGAACTGAATAAATACTGAAATATCAATAAGATATGCAGAATGATTCTAGTATTAACGCGCAATTCAATAAACAGCTCATTACTGTGCTATTGAAAAATAAATTATTAGTAAATGATCATGGGATAAATGCATGAATGGCCTCTTTTCAAATAAACTAATAGTTTTGTTTGAAATTCCTTTCCTGTAGATAAAAATATGCCTTACAATGAATCCAACCTTGCTTAAATTCTCGAAGGGCGGCAACCGACCAAATCTTCTCACAGCTTACGTCGAAGAATTCAAATGACGTCAGTTCATTACGTTATACACTCGAAAATGAAATAGCTACATCCGTCTATACGTAACCTCATTGACACTGCTTAATGCTTGTAAAGGGGGCTTCCAAGTTAAAAGATAAGAATAAAAATTGCTGACAACTACAATGAAATTTACGAAAATTTATTTTCAGATTACCTGAGAATTGGCTAGCCAAGAAAATAACGAAGAAGACTTTCGCAGGTCAGTGATGACGTTAGGACTGAGGGGGCCTTTTCAAAAGATTTAATAGCAAATTAGAAGGGTATCTTAAGAAAAAAATGAATAAGGTTAAGATTAGTACCGCTTTTAAAAACGAAGCATGACTGGACCAGGTAAGGAAACACGTTTGCATATTTTATATAACCCTGTCTGTTCATCACATACGTCACAGATCGGGCATAAAATCAAGTGTTCTGAAGCGTCATCGGCACGCGCTCGTAAAACTTATGACTTACTTGATCGCGGGGCTGTCAGAAATCCTAGGTTGTTCAGAACCCGGGCTGCACTACCTGTGATTGCCCTTGCTAGAAATTCTTGGCATAATAACCGGGGAAAACTTTTTCCCTTTTTAATGCGACCGCGAGATAACACGGGGTATACTTCATTACGGCCATCGCAGTATTGTTAAGCTCTTTCTTGGGATGAAAATGTTAAGCGAGAAATCTCTTCTCAAATAACAAAGCATTACTTTTATTCGAAGTAAACAAATTTGTGGACTGCCTTTATTTCCATTATTATTACGCATGCTCCATACATTATATCTGATCTTCGACTCCGATTTTAATAATATGAGTAGGTTTAAGATGGAGAGAGAGAAACGGGGAATCTTATAGATATTTTGTCAATGATTACAACCCCCTGAGGCAAGTATCGTTCTAAATTTGTCAGCTAATGCTGACGCGAGTCGCAACACTGTCAATGGTATTCTTTTGACAGTACAACGAATGTCCATATCTGCCCCTCTCTCACTCTCTCTCTCTATGTGTGTGTGTGCGCGCGCGCGCGTTTGAACTGTTAACCACAACAGTCGTCTAGCAAATAGGGACATAATTCATTGATTAGGCAATACTGTTGGGAAACACACCCTTGTCTATTCTCGTCAGGTTAGATTCGAACAACTGAGAGCTAGACTTGCTTCCACCAAGCTACGCGGCTAGGGGTTGGAGAGAGAGAGAGAGAGAGAGAGAGAGAGAGAGAGAGAGAGAGAGAGAGAGAGAGAGAGAGAGAGAACGCAGGAGATATGTTCATAATAAATCAAATGATTAAGAGAAGAGTAAAACTACTCCAGCAAAGGTCATATGGCATGCCCAGTTTTGCATCGGGCTTGGATATGTATATACATCATAACGACTGAATCAATTTAACCAATATGAAGCTTCATATTAAGTGAATATTTTCCCCTATCAAGGGCGAGATCCCAGATTCCGCTTGTGGCAAGGGCGGGCTGATGGTCGCACTCCGTTAATTTAAAGACCCTATTTGCCTCCGTTGACCCAAGAATGTTATTGATTATTCGTTTAGGTCGTTAAGGACTGATATGGGGCAAAAGTCAATGCCAGGATTTACGGACTTTCTCTAGAATAACAACACAACAATAAGTTACTACCGTGGAATTATGTTCCTTCACTCATCATTCCGTTTCGGATTTCAATGTTGTCATAAGAAAAATATCTCCAAAAATATAGGGAAATCAAGAACTAAAGTGTTAAGAGAGATTTTAAGTGTTTGAGAGTTTTATAATTTAAAAAAAAAAAAATGAGAGAAAATCTGCAGAAAAGCAAAGAACGAATGAATTACCTTTTTCGTAACCATAAGCGATACTTTTTTTATGTCAATAAGATTATCTCAATACCCATTGAATTAATCATTTGCCCTCAGACCAACCAATTTCATGTTAAAAATCCAGTGTTCCCTCAGCCCTCAAAGAAGCTGTTTAAAGTTAAAAAAAAAAAAAGCGTGCATTGTCAGTACCAACCTCAGACAAGACAGCTGCAATTGACACAGCTTTACTTTTGAGATTAAGTTGCCACTGAACAACTTCAACTTACTCCCTAGATTTTCGGTAGTTTAGACAACACCAGATCGTTAAGGAGAGAGATTCATCGTGTAAAGCCTCAAGACAGGCAACGAGACTTTTGCGTTAGCACCATTCGGAGATTAAGATAACACTGTGTTAATGTGTCTATAATTACTCTTAAAGTTCAGTTTAATTTTCTTTGCTGATATTTTCGGCTCTTTTGACACTTATTAAATACCATAGTCAATTTAATTCATGGGCAACTACCAATCTAATCTTTAGAACTTACAAGTTGTATAACTGCTTTGTGGAGAGATGTGGAGTTCTACACAAGACTCTTTAAGTTGCAAGCATAAACAGAAGGGACAGATTTCCCTCTGCTTTACTTTCTCTAATTGGGTATGGGCTATGTTAGCAAAACTACTACGAGTTTAGTTTTCATCAATACACACTTTGCCTGTGTGCGCCACCCAAACAAGCAGACAAACTATCCCAAAATTTAGCCTCCTCTTACTTCGTTGGCAGAGATAATTAAGATACAAAGTCTATGCTGCATATTGTATTTGTTTTGAAGAAACAACTGGGATCAACAAATAATATGGAAAAAATAAATTTTATTTACCTCCAGAGCTTTGGGAGGGGTTTGACACTTTCATGAACGTTACATTCCCTCTTCCCGACAAAGTTAACGATAAGGAAATGCTTAATTTAACGCTTAATGCCGGAGACTCCCGCCTATCCTTCTTCCTAAAGGAATAATTGAATAAACAAAACCGAATAACTACCCTTAGTTAAAACAATACGTATTTTATTGGATCGAGAACTTAAATTTTGAGCTAAAGTGAAAGATATACCCTTTGAAAATTTTCATCACCAGTGAAAATCCTATAGTTAAGACCACGTTTGGCTTCGTTATTTCTCTTTATGTAAACTTTAACAACAATTGGCAAAGTAACAAGTCTTGTTTCTCATTACAGGTTTGCTTTTTTTTATTTATTACATGTAAATCCCTAAAATTAATTTTGAGAGTCAACGTCAAAAGTATTGGGAAACAGTTTTAAAAAACGCAAGTCAGCTAGAACAAAACACCCCCAAAGAATGGACGTACAAGAAGATCGTGATAATTAACATAATGAAACTAAGAATATTGTTCTAAACAAAAGGAATGCTATAGAGACATGATTGAAAATAAATTACAACTATCAGTATGAAAAGCGGAACAAGAATTCTAGGACTCTAAAAACGTTCAAAATAGTCCATGACAAAAATAAAAATAAAAATTATCATGACCATTTGATTTTAAAAAAATTATTAAATTGATTTAAAACGTTCAAGTGAATAGTCGGGAAGAACATACAAGCTTTCAAATTAAAGGATTGCTACAAGTAATGGGTGAAAAGACAAGAGCTCCAAACCTAAGTATGTGTGTGTGTGTGAGAGAGAGAGAGAGAGAGAGAGAGAGAGAGAGAGAGAGAGAGAGGGGGGGGGGGGGGGGGCATTCAGTGGAAATCGTGAAAACGTTTAAGTTCCAGATCAAGGATGTGCCCATCGAGATAGCCAAACCATTTTGTGAGGTGCATTGCCTGGCGCCATTGCTATGTGTCGATTATTAGGTACATAATGACACAATTCATACAATCTTATGGGAAACCCTGTACTCTTCAGAACATGTTTTCTCGGCTGTCCGTCAAGACTGTCAAATGATTTATGCACCATTTACTAAATACAATATATACTGTGTTCATAAATAAAAATCTTTTATTTTACTGGTATATTTCTTCTACAGTTAAGCCATAAAATTTAGCAAATATGTGACGTTGCTACATTATGATCATGCTGAATTGACAGCCAATTTTCTCAGCAGTCTTTAAAGATGGGTAAATGATCTTTGTAGCATTTACCAAGGACAATGTGTACTACATGTAGAGATAAAAATACTTATTCTGTCTGCTGTACTATTTATACATTTGATCAATAAAGTTTATCAATCTGCCCACCTTGTGTCTTTCTTACCACCGTAAATTTACAGTTTTTCTCCTTTAGAGGCAGAACTAATTATTATGTATGCTTTATTCATGGGTCAAATTGACAGGTAGTAAAATTTGCCAACAGTACGCTAAAATAATTGTCATCTCCACTGATGTCATCACATATAATCATCATTCACAGTCATAATAATAACATTAATCGCAGCCTAGGTTTAATAGCCTGATACCTAACAGGCAATTTTCATGAGTCTGCACAATCATTTTATTGGATTTTAAAATTTACTGTATCTGATACTATCAACAGGGATACAATTAATATTGAAGTTTGCAGGGCTTTATAAATCTTGTCGTTGCCAGTACAGATGTATATCCCAACTTGCCCCTTCTGGTTACTTATTAAACTAAATCTGATTTGATAGCCACACTGTTGCCTTTTATCATATTCTGGACAAGTCTGTCGCAAAAACTTAAGCGCATGAATACCAGAAGGTTTGAAAATGTATAAATGCTTGCAGCAATATGTGTGGCTTATAGTTTGGCTTTTTATCCCTACTGCAGTTTCTAACCCAAGAAAGGTAGTGGTCTCGACCTTTGTTCTTGTCAGGAAGTCTTAAAACATAAAATTCTACATCAAGTGCAATTATTACTAGGAGATACTTATGTACAGCTATGTAACATGTTGGTCATGCTGGCCTGTAATTCAGCATACTTATGTACACTGCACAGTCTAAGTTAGGCTAGCCTGTAAGAATAACTTAAGACTTTCATAACTAGCCAAGACTTAAAGCTGTATTTCATAGTCTGTGGAGAGGGACGGATAAAAAA
The DNA here is from genome assembly GCF_015104395.2 of Macrobrachium nipponense. Classification (NCBI taxonomy): domain Eukaryota; kingdom Metazoa; phylum Arthropoda; class Malacostraca; order Decapoda; family Palaemonidae; genus Macrobrachium; species Macrobrachium nipponense. The sequence continues at coordinate 79,723,649 of NC_087213.1, read as the reverse complement.
AATCAGCATTCCCGAAGAATACGTCAAGTTAGGCTACCTTTGCTAAGCTAAGGTTAGGCTATGGTAGGCTACCCTTGGTTATTTGATGATCAACCCTGGTACACTAGCTAGTTGGTCAAGTTTACTTGTAGACTAGGTAGTTGGTAAACATTTTCTTTTAAAGCTATAATTTAGTATGAATTTTAAGTATCCTTTAGGGTAAAAATGATGATAGTAAAATTGAAGAATAGCCTACTACCTTTAAGTGTTCTGGCAGATCAAATTCAGCTACGTCCTCTGCATACAAGGAGGTTTGAGAACTTGTTGATAACGTGGTAAATAACAGTAACATTTCATTGTTACGAACCGACTAGGGGTCCGCTTCAGGTTCGCTATTATTATAAACAAAAAGAATTCAACACCAACAGTTGAAACTGGGGATACAAATATAGAAAGAAACACTAACACAACAAAGGTTTATTTACAAGCTTACTAACAAAGATAAATGCAGAATGGTGTCTCCTATTTACATAAAAAAGGTAAAATCTTACACTGCATGAACTGGGGGAACAGTGAGGTAATGAAAGTACTTGCTGACCAGTTTTGCAACTCGAAGCGATGGTTTCACAAAAGGAGAACTCTAATTGTAGACGCCTTCTTGCCTCCGTATTGCAGAAAATAATGTTTACTCTTGGTACTTGAAGGGCAGGAACTCCCCAAAACCTCTAGTAGAACGTTTCTTCTCTGAAGTCTTGCTCAACGTCGAAATATCTCAGTCGTCCACTCCTGAAGACGACTTGACCGGAATTCGACCAATTCTCGGCCGCCTTTTTCTCTCTGATCCTTCGTCCTTCTTCTCTTATCTCACTCTGATGATCTCTGCTGCTGATCTCTCACTGCTAATCTGGTCTGTGACTCTTACTGATGATCTCTTACTCTGTGACTAACTGATGACCTGCCTTCTCCTACTTCGCCCGTCGTATTTATACGGAATTCTGGGGGCGGGGCTACCAGCCAGCGTCACAGGCTCCCGAGACAACAGGAATGATTTAGAAGAATCTCGACGGAATATTGCATCAGAAATCACGGCATTCCTTGCGTCACGTCGGCGCCTGTCAAGTTCCACAACACTCCTGCCGATTCTAGAACCATCATGAGAACAGGCACCTCCAACACATGCATGAAAACCTCCGTGTTGCAGAACTTCTCAAGGATGTGTTTTCCTTTCCTTTATCTTTCTTTGCATTGAAGCAATTACCATTACATTCATTAACACTGAAAACTGCAGCAGTCCTAGGGCTAGGCCTTGTGATACTATGTACGTACATTGTGGTACTAGTAGGAGGAAAAATAGTCAGACTTAACAATGGTTATATCGACTGACAGTAACCCTAGATGTTATTTTATTAGGCTACATGAATTTATTGTCAAAATGGCTTAACAAAAAGCTTATTGCATCATTATTCTATTAGATCAAAAAGCAGGCGTGTAGTAGACTGCAAGTTGACGGTCATCTAACACGTGTACTTGAGGTTGTTCCAACACATTCAAAGATTTTCATGAATGGAAATAGGTCTCTTACTTATGATTTTGTTTCTGGGTGCCAGAAGTGGTTTTGTTGCTGCTGGTCTCTGCAGTTGTTGCCATTGCCGTTTCTGAGAATCAAAGCATAACAATGGCGCCTTACATGCATGCTGTCGTCACTTGTCTGTCCAATCTATCCCTTCTATATCTAAGGAAAGGCTTATATTCGAAATTCAAGATTGTACAAGACATTAGTTTCAAAATTCATATACTCTCTAAATCAGGAAGGGGAGAGGACCAAAGTCTCTTACAGTGAGACGGAGACTTAACCATCTAAAACTCAAGATTCTTAAACATAGTGAGGTGGAGACCAATGTCTCTATAACAGAAAGGGACCCAGACCTATTTCTCCAAAATAGAAAGGGACAAGAACTAATTCTCCAAAACAGAAAGGTAGCCGGACCTAATTCTCCAAAACAGAAAGGGAGTTGGACCTAATTCTCCAAAACTAAAATGGAAGCGGGCCTAATTCTCCAAAAAAGAAAGGGACCCGGCCCTAACTCTCCAAAACAGACAAGGACCCCGACCTAATTCTGCAAAACAGAAAGGGTCCAGAATCAGATTTCAAAACACAAAGGGACGCAAAATCAGACTTCAGAACACAGAGGGACCCAAAATCAATCTCCAAAACACAAAGGGAAGCAAAATTAGACACCCAATCACAAAATGACGCAAAATCAAACACCAAAACACAAAGGGACCAGGCCCTAATTCTTCAAAACATAAAGGGACCAGGAGCCAATTCGCCAAAACATAAATGGACCAAGACCCAATTCGCCAAAACAAGGGAACCAGGACCCAATTAGCCCAAACATAAAAGGACTAGGACCCAATTCGCAAAACCATAAAGAAACCAGGAACCCAATTTGCCTGAACATAAAGGGACCAGGAGCCAATTCGCGAAACATAAAGGGACCAAAACCCAATGCTTCAAAACATAAAGGGACCAAGACCCAATTCGCCAAAACATAAAGGGAGCAGGACCCAATTCACCAAAACATAAATGGACCAGGACCCAATTCGCCAAAACATAAAGGGACCAGGACCCAATTCGCCTAAACATAAAGGAACCAGGACCCAATTCTTCAAAACATAAAGGGACCAGGACGCAATTCGCCATAACATAAAGGAACCAGGACCCAATTCTTCAAAACATAAAGGAACCAGGACCCAATTCTTCAAAAACATAAAGGGACCATAGGACCCGGAACCCAATCTCAAAACATAAAGGGACCAGGACCCAATTCTTCAAAACATAAAGGAACCAGGACCCAATTCTTCAAAACATAAAGGGACCAGGACCCAATTCTCCAAAACATAAAGGGACCAGGACCCAATTCTCCAAAACATAAAGGGACCAGGACCCAATTCGCCAAAACATAAACGAACAGACCCATCTTCAAAAAACATAAAGAAGCAGGACCCAATTCTCAAACACATAAAGGACCAGGAACCCATTCTTCCAAAACTAAATGGACCAGGACACCAATTCTTCAAAACATAAAAGGGAACAGGACCCAATTCTTCAAAAAAACATAAGGGGCACCAGGACCCAACTTTTCAAAACATAAAATGGGACCAGGGACCCCATTCTCAAACAAAAAGGAAACCAGGACCAATTCTTCAAAACATAAGGCCCAAGGGATCACAATTCTTCAAAAACATAAAGGGACCAGGGACACCAATTCTCCAAAACATAAAGGAACCAGGACCCAATTCGCCAAAACATAAGGAAACCAGACCCAATTCTTCAATTACATAATGGGACCAGGGACCCAAGTCGCCAAAAAAAAGAAAGTGAACCAGGGACCCAATTCTACAAAACATTAAAGGAAACAGGACCAATTCTTCAAAAATAAGGGGACCAGGACCCAATTCGAAAAAACATAAAGGGACCAGGACCCAATTCTCAAAACATAAAGGGCCAGGAACAATCGCCCAAACATAAAGGGACAGACCCAATTCTTCAAAAACATAAAGGCCAGGGCACAATTCTTCAAAAAAATAAAGGGACAGGACCCAAATTCTCCAAAAAATAAAGGACCAGGACCCAATTCTCCAAACATAAAAGCGACCAGGACCCAAATTTTCCAACAACCTAAAGACAGGACCCAATTCTTCAAACCTAAATGGACTAGTGACCAATTCTTCAAAAACATACAGGGACAGGACCATTCTTCAAAACATAAAGGGACCAGGACCCAATTCTCCAAAACATAAAGGGACCAGGACCCAATTCTCCAAAACATAAAGGGACCAGGACCCAATTCTTCAAAACATAAAGGGAACCAGGCCCCAATCTCCACAAAACATTAAAGGGACCAGGACCCAATTCTCCAAAACCATAAAGGGACCGGACCCCAATTCTCCAAAACATAAGGGACCAGGACCCAATTCTCCAAAAATAAGGAACCAGGACCCACTTCTTCAAAACCTAAAGGAACAGACCCGTTCGCCAAACATAAAGGAACCAGACCCACTTCTTCAAAACATAGGGGACTCAGGACCCAATTCGCCAAACATAAAGGAACCAGACCCAATTCTTCAAACAGAAAGGAACCAGGACCCAATTCTCAACATAAAGGGACCAGACCCATTCGCCAAACATAAAGGGACCAGGACCCAATTCCCAAACATAAAGGGCCATGAACCCAATTCTTCAAACATAAAGGGACCAGGACCAATTTCCCAAACATAATGGACCAGACCCAATTCCTTCAAACATAAGGGACCAGGGCCCAATTCTTCAAAACTAAGGGACCAGGACCCAATCTCCAAAACATAAAGGGACCGACCCAATTCTCCCAAACATACAGGGACCAGGACCCCATTCTTTCAAACATAAGGGACCAGGACCCAATTCCTTCAAAACATAAATGACCAGGGAACCCAATTCCTTCAAAACTAAAGGGACCCAGGACCCAATTCTTCAAACTAAAGGACCAGGACCCGATTCTCCAAACAAAAATAAATGGGGACCAGGACCAATTCTCCAAAACATAATTGGACCAGGACCCCATTCTTCCAAAACATAAAGTGAAACCCGGACCAATTCTCCCAAACCATAAAGGGACCAGGACCCAATTCTTCAAAACATAAAGGGGATCCAGGGACCCCAATTCTTCATACCAGGACCCAATCTCCAAAACATAAAGGGACCAGGACCCAATTCTTCCAAAACATAAAGACCGGACCCAATTCTTCAAAACATGGAAACCGGACCCAATTCTCAAAACATAAAGGGCCGGACCCAATTCTCAAAAAAGGGACCAGGACCCAATTCTCCAAAACATAAAGGGACCAGGACCCAATCCTCCAAAAACATAAAGGGGCGGACCAATTCTCAAAACATAAAGGGACCAGGACCCAATTCTTCCAAAAACCAAAGGACCAAGGACCCAATTCTCCAAAACATAAAGGGAACCAGGACCCAATTCTCCAAAACATAAAGGGGTGACCAGGACCCAATTTTCTTCAAAACATAAAGGAACCAGGACCCAATTCTCCAAAACATAAAGGACCCAGACCCAAATTCCTCCAAAACATAAAAGGGACCAAGGACCCAATTCTCCAAAACCATAGGACCAGGACCCAATCCTTCAAAACATAAAGGGCCAGGACCCAAATTCGGGCCGGGAAAACATAAAGGGCCAGGAAAACATCGACCCAATCCTAAACATAAAGGGACCAGGACCCAATCCTTCCAAAACATAAAGACCCGGGACCCAATTCGCCGGAACAGGCAGGACCCAATTTCGCTACCCAATTTCCTTCCAACATAAAAGGGACCAGGACCAATTCGCCAAAACATAAAGGGACCAGGACCCAATTCGCCAACATAAAGGGAAAAACCAGGAAACCCAAGCCCATCGCCCCCTAAACATAAAGGAACTAGGACCCAATTTTCCTAAACATAAAGAAACAAGGACCCAATTCGCCTAAACATAAAGGGACCAGGACCCAATTCACCTAAACATAAAGGAACCAGGACCCAATTCGCCTAAACATAAAGAAACAAGGACCCAATTCGCCTAAACATAAAGGGACCAGGACCCAATTTGCCAAAACATAAAGGGAGCAGAACCCAGTTCTTCAAAACAAAGGAACCAGAACCCAATTCTTCAAAACATAAAGGAACCAGGAAAGAAAAGAAAAGTAGCATCAAGAAAGAAAAGTAGCATCAAGGACCACCTGTCGTCTCCAAATTGAAAGTCAAGGACTGGAGTCTCTAAAGCAGAGAGTGACCGGGACTTAACCTCCAAAACAAAAACGGTCGAAGATCCAAATCACTAAAACTGAAAGGTACCGGGACTTAAGTCTCACAAACAGAAAGGGGCAAGGACTTACTCACCAAATGAAATGGAAAGGAGTTAAATTTCAACCTCAGCATGTAAAAGGGACTTATGCGAAAACATCGTAACTGGGAAAGACTCTTTCAACTGAGCAACGGAAAGGGAAAGGATCTACGACTCGAGAGAGAGGGAAGAGGACCAGAATCTCAAATCAGTGAAAGAGAATTACTGATGATTTCAAAACTGAAAGGACTGGGGATACACTATCCTTCTGAAACTAGACAATACAAACCTCGAAAACCTTGACCATTTCGACAAACGCAAGTCAACTCAAATTGAGAGTACGACCAGCCGATTCCAAAATTAAGCGACGCAATTTCGAGACGTAATTTCAGAGACTGCAAATCTGAGTGGTGACAAACATAAGAACTCAAAAATTAAGACTTACTATTCAAAAACAAAAATCCAAAAATGCGGAAAAGAGGAAACACTACAATTCACCTTGAGAAGGATGGGAGTTAAGATTCCAATGAGGCGGAAGTAAAAGGCAAAGTTGATTATCGACAAATAAAACAGAACTCTGAACAAATTATAATGAATGATGTCTTGCTTGTTACAAAAGAAAGAAAATCATAAGACGGAGTAAAATCAGGGATGCTGACACAAGTTTTCCTTGCAATGGAATAATATTTGTCTATAATCAGAATCCAAGAATACGTTAGCATTTGAACTACAAAAATAAGTAACATGATTTTGAAGGAAAGGAAGCATAATAACGCAATATTGAAAGACAAAGGTTTAGCAAACTACGAAGGTACCAAAACAGTCTAGGAATGACAAAAGGAGAGTATGAGACTACTTGACAATTCCCGGATCAACCATAAAAAAAAGTTAAGTAACGGAATTGAAAACTAAATCTCCCGTTCTTAATTATCCAAAAAGCGAGGGGTTGGAAAATTGCAGAAAGCTTTGAGAGCCACTCATCTACATCACAAGTTCATGCCACCCGAGTGGCGAAATGCCTCTTCCAAATATATAGTACGTATATCACTGTCCATTTTCTCCTCTTTCCCCTCAGACATTTTCCCCTCCCTACCAAGGGAGTATTTAGCCATGAAATATTAAACAACCCGTCTATTTAAGCATTACCCAATCCACTGGGAATTCATGGGTGACCAAAGTGTCTACCACGATGGCGGATAAAGGCGTTGCGTGATCCATTACGGGTCGTCTCAGGAGAGTAAAAGGAGTTGCTATATTATTCATCCCTGGAGGTGACGAGACGGTTTCGTCTGGTTAGCCCAGTCTTTTAGGTTGGATAATGCTTATATAAATTCGAACATTAATGGCAGCAGCCACGTGTTGTATTTGACCATTTGACATTATTCACACCCATCTTTCAACAATTTTAGGTACCACCCATCTAAACGAAAAAGACAATACCCATGACACTTATACATACATCGGGTGTACTAAACACATATAGAACTTCAAATAATCCCGAGAAAATGTAACTGGTAATCTAAAATAGATAACCTATTTTAATTTAGTGGTTAAAATGATTACATCATTAGGCAACGGCGTTTTAGTATCTGCATATAATCGTTCAGCTGTTTGTAAAAGTGCTCCCCTCTTGATCAAGTAACGGCCAATGAATTTGGATGATGTGTTTGATCACGAAATTAAGCTACCCTAATAAGTTATGCATATCTTGGTTTTACCAAACCACTGAGCTGATTAACAGCTCTCCTAGGGCTGGCCCGAAGGATTAGATATTTTCACATGGCTAGGAACCAATTGGTCACTTAGCAACGGGACCTACAGCTTATTGTGGGATCCGAACCACATTATATCTAGAAATGAATTTCTATCACCAGAAATAAATTCCTCTGATGCCGCGTTGGCAGAGCCGAGAATCGAACATCGGACCACCGGATTGGCAGGCGAGTGCGAAAACCACTCGTCCAACGAGGAAATGCTACACTAATTTTGGGAAATGACGCGAGGGCTATACTTCGTCTAGGCCCCGCCGGTTTAATTTTTAATACTAATATTATTTTAACGGTGCACTGATCTTCATGAATATTTATTATTATCTTTTTCCAGCTCCCTCACTTTCTCCTTTCCTCCATACCCCACCTCGGACCCACACTATACACTTGACGGACTGAACTGCCAGGTCCATGTTGGAGTCAACACATGCATTGTAACTGATTCAAACGCTGATGTGATCGCCGTGGGCATCTCGCTACGAAGTACAAAGCGCCAAATCATGCCGAGCTTGGAGAGAGAGAGAGAGAGAGAGAGAGAGAGAGAGAGAGAGAGAGAGAGAGAATTACGTTTTAGTCTTACTTAATTCACCGTCATTCAACAGTAACAGCATTATGTACTGTACTATACTTGTTCCAAAATCTTTATGCACCGAACTTTTTGTTTATAACAACTGGTGCTCGATTAATGAAGTGAGCGATTGCAGGGGCAACTTGAAATATGCTAGATTTTCCGAGACGAATGTTTTTCGAAGCAAGATTTTCAAACATTTGTCGTCATCTGTTAAGCAATCTAAAAGAAGGGTACTGTGTGGAAACCACCTTATACTTCCTTTTCGAAACGTTTTCAAATTACTTTTACATGACATTATTTCTGCAGATAAAAGTAAACAAACATACAATCTTGTCTGCATTCTGAAATTAAATCTACTTCCTCATGACCCGACAGAGATCTTCCTGAATCGCCGCTTGAAATTAAGCAGGATATCTGACGAGGAAAAGCGGCCTCGTCAGAAAATGGAGCAACTCAGCCGTAAAACGTCCAACATTCCATATAATGGAGATGAATGATCGGCAAATGAGAAAGCAGAGTATCGTAATTTCATTAAACTTTACGGGAGACTTTTAAACTCTTCTATCGGTGGGAGCAGTGGAAAGTTTTTATTAATATTTCAAAAGAGTATCCAGCCCCTGAGAGTTTGGCTTTGGCAAATGACAAGATCTTAAATATTACACAACCTTCCTCCGGGCAAAATATTGACGTTTAAGAATTAAATTTCATTCTATCATGTAAAATACCAAAAAAAAAAAATGGTTCAAAAATAAACATTGGGCCCCGCCAACTTTGACAGCTCATTTCGAGTCTTCGCGCAAACCAGCGCTGACAATAGAGCGTCATAAGGCAATTTGAGGAACTGGGGAAAACAGCTGAATAGCTCTAGTGACGTATTTTAACATTTTCGGATTCACTTTCAATTCGGCTCCTGTTTAACCGTTTTTCCCTCTGCGTGGAGGAGTGTCTGGTACTTTATCCCCCTTTGGCATCAAAAGTAGCTTACGTGTTACAGGACTATGGCTTCTGATAATGTATCTTGTCTTGGACAAACTTAAATCAAATTGTTTATTGTAAGTCTACCTATCTACATTGTACAGGGTAAACTCAATACTTTATAAATTGCAAACTATCAATGCTGTCAAAAACATCATCTGGCTCACATGCTGTGTATAACTGGTTCACTTAAGGTAGATTCTTGAGTGAGCCCTATGCCTACGAGACGTTAGTTTGGCGGCCGCTGATTGGCTGGAAGCTGCCTACCTCCCGGTACCAGCCAATCAGCAACCACCAAACAAACGTCTCGTAAGAATAAGGCTCATCCGAGAATCTACCTTAAGTGAATCAGTTATAATTAGGCAGCTAAGTTTCTTATGATACAATAGAGCTGAACAAGAAACAAATATGGACGAGAGAAAATTCACTCCAATAACCAAAATGTTCTAGTTTTTTCCTAGTCTTACCTATCTAGAGATCGTTAAATTTGCGTGATAAAATATGAAGTATAAATCACTTAGGCAAAACTATGAGAAGCATTCATTCAGCGGCTTATTTCTACCTTTTGCTTGCTGCTGGGTCATCAAATGCTGACTATTTGAGCCAGGAATGCTTTTTTTTTTTTTTCTTTGGATTTCCCAAGTTATACTTATCTAATGTCGATAAGGAATGTATGACCGACTTACATACATTAACCCCAAATATCACTTTTAAAATTCCAGTAGATAACGGGCAATATTTACACACACATGTATATAAACAAATATAATATATTTGTATATATACATATAAGACACATATATAAATATATATATATATAATATAGAATTATAATTACGTATAAATACTTATATAATTATATATATTAATATATATATATATATAGAAGATAATATATAAGAGATTAAGATTAAATATTATATATATAGTATAAGATAGATATAATAGAAAGATACATAGACGTATACATATGATATATATTATATAATATATATATATATAATATATATATTATACGTATACATATTATATAGAATAATTAGGATATAATTATAAGAATATAATAGTATACATAATAGATATATAGTATATATAATATAGATATATTTATAATATAATTAACGTATTACATATTATTATATTAATATAATATTATATATATATATATATATACAATATATAGATAGATATCGTTATACATATTAATATTATATATTATATATAGTAATATATATAAGATAGATAATAATACGTAACGTATACATATTAATATATATATATTATATATATAATACCATATTATAGATATATATATATATATACGTTTAGACAATATTATATATATATATATATATATCGATATATAGATATATTATATATAATATTATATATATGTGTGTGTGTGTGTGTGTGTGTACATACAGAAATGTTTATAGATGTATACATAAACATATATATATATATATATATATATATAATATATATATATAATATATATATATATATTTATATATATATATTTATATATATTATATATATATATATATATATATAATATATATATATATAATATTATATAAACATATATGTATTTATACTCGTGTGAATATAAAGCCATGAACATAATTATGTTCAAAATACCCGCCAACTGTGCCTGTCTTGAAGTCTTACGTTATTTATCTCCCAGAAGAGTCGTACCGTAAGATATTTATTGCTGAATGGTTGGTTGTCCGACAGTCTGGGGTACAAGAAGTTTTTTTTTTTATCTTGCCATTGCGAAGTAACGGGAGTGTGCATTCTGTTTGTTTTACCATAAGATGAAAAATAATGAGCTTAGCTTTAAGGCAGGAAGCCCATAGACTGGCTCACATTAGAAGTACATGTAAAATGAACTAATCGTTAATCAACGATGGGCTTTTTGTTGTTCTGAAAAGCTATAGTAGTTAAATGTGCCGTATTAATTATCCTTGCACATGCGAGTTCATTTTTCATATATCCCTTCCACAAACATTAAACTATATTTAATTTAAGGCTCCCACCTCCGATGCCGATGAAGATAAGATTCGTCCCAAGACATTCTCACCTCAACGACCAGCCTAGCCTAGGGTATTGGCTTTTAGGCTCCCTTCTTAAGGCTGCTCACAACTTGGGCGGAAAGATTTTTTCTGGTTGCCAAAGTTTTACATTACCTGTACCCTGGATACCATTGCAACTAGTAGCATCTGAGTATACATTCACATGTCATTCCATACGTAATATATTTCCGTATATACAAGTATTTAAGCTACAAACACGCAAAATGGTTTACTTCTTAAGACTCATCGAAAATATTGAGAGCAACTAACATATTTATCGTTTTATTTGCCACAGCCTTTTATTTCTTTACCAGTTTCTGGATGAGTTTCAGATGAGGAACAATTATAACGGGCTAGGAAACCCTGTTCGAATAATTTTGGAACTGGTCAGTGTCTATTTTGCGATTCTTCTATACCGTCCGAATTTGTAGCCATGCACAAACTCCAGTATAAAAGTATGACATTTCATTTTAGCATTGACAACACACTGCACCTAATGATAATGGAAATGTATAAGGGATAACCTCATTATCACGGTGAACGCCATGAAGGTAACCTAACTCGGGTATACGAGTATCTCGACTCCAGGGTCTGCTGTATTCCATAACCATCAAGACACTACACATTACCTAATCGACCTATTGTTCGTTCACATAGTGGATGCCCTTACCGTGTCATCCTAGGCCCACTGGATTTCCAAAGTTCTTCAGTCCAAGTTAGAGCACCACTCACACAACAACCAACAAAACTGACGGTGCGGGATGACGAAGAACGACAACGAAGTCTAACCTTTCTTGTCGGATTTGTGGAAGTGTTCAATTGAAAAAAACATCCGTATTAAATCATTATCTATTTTAAAGCCGCGATATTGTCCTAGATATCTGGGGTTTGATTAGTATCAATTTTATTCTGCTTATGTCTTGCAGGTGAATAATGTATGGTAAATTATTTAATGGAAGGGTCGAGCAAAGTTTCGCTAATAATGACTAACACCTGCCTCTTGTTCTGTATGGTGGAGTAGGTGCGTTAAGTTCTCCGACTGTTTACAGGATACGTTGCTGTACTCGAGTTCCGATCAAGTCATATAGCATACACAACATATTTTGTTTCTGAAACATGGACCACCATATTGCTTACACTATCCCTCAGTTGAAAACAAGCAATGAAAGATGAGTTTTCATCTAAATCTAAGATGATTACGGTAATTAATATATATATATATATATATATATATATATATATATATACATATATATATATATATATATATATATATATATATATATATATATATACATATATATATATTAAGGTTCTTAAGAGCACATCGGTTAAGACGGAGTAACGCTTGTTGAATTATACATTAGGCAAAAAAAAGAAAAAAAAATCCTTTTTGAGAAGCCAAACACATGCGCACTCGCTTTCCTGGCCATGGCAGCAAAAGGCGTGCTGATTTTCATTTTATATGGATTATTACGTCGCCTGCTAGTCTCAAATATATTACGTTCGCTACCGATCAATAAAAGTCTGATCGATACATTCTGCACTACACACCTGCCTCCCTACATAAATATCCCCATTATATCAAACTGAGATTATTGCCTTTCATCGTCTAATTTCATTATTCAGGTGAGGTCGCTCTCAGGTTGGGACCTAAATCAAAGAATATGGCTGCGGGGTTTCACCTCACAGCGAAGTGATCTGAAACATGATGCATGGCTATGACACATTCCACGGACCAATGGAAAGGTTCCAAATGACTGACGTCAGGCGACGGAGCTACCTTTGATTGGCGAATGAAGGCTCCAAGTAACAGGAGGGTCACTAAATGGTTCGAGTCCTCATGAGTCTGATCGGGCAAGATTTTGCTTGGTCATGAATCTGAATCGTTAATGTTCACATCTGAACGACTATTTTTTTTTTTTTTTTATTCTTGCCCCTTGTATCAAAAATGATTCTTCTCCAATTTCCTTCCTGCGTCCTTTCAAACTCAGACTAGAGCGTGTTCAACAATTCTCATAAATACACGACATGACAACAAACATGTTGTACTGGGAACCTGTGAGCAGAAACTTGTTTTAAGAAGCGTTGACACTACAGGTGCTGGTTCTCTCCCTCGTATAATTTTACTGAAGAATCAGTCTGGCTGCAAGAGTCACAAATGTGGGTGACTAATAAATTCAGCAATATGGCACTCGCCTATGAACTTATCTATCAGCATGCGTAGACTCTCTAAGCCCAGAATTACCATTAAATTGTCACTTATGAATACGAATATAGTTCGCAATTTTGAAAAATTGGAAAAGAACGATAGTGAAAACGCTTAACAGACATGACTACAGTTGATGCAAAGGGCCACAGTATTTTCAAAAGCAGGAATTCCTCCTGTTCTTTCGGAGCACAGCATATTTGAAACTAATACAAAAATGAATATGTACATAATAATAATCAGAAAAAAGACGATATTTAGGTATGTAATAACAACTCCATTCCACTTATTTCTTTTATTTTTTCATTTCCAACGATAAAGAAACGTCGGTTCATCCACTGTGTTGTATAACAAGACAAATATTGGTGCATTATGTACAAATGATATACAGAATTAGACAAATAAAAATAAAAGCCAAAAAAGATGAAAACGGACAGCAAAGAAGGATCAATCACCTGATCCGGTTTACTGGTCCGCTGCCGCCCACCCCGCCCGTGCCGCCCACAGTGCTACGCGTCTTTGTAGCACACCCAACGCGGTTTTTATGCAAGGAGATATTAAAGTGAGAGAAGAGAGAGAGAGAGAGAGAGAGAGAGAGAGAGAGAGACTGTCCTATAACTTCGTCGTAACCTCTGGGAAAAAAACAAGAAGAGGCCTTTTATCATTCATCCATCCAACCGGGGCGGACGGACGCGAAGGCCATCATCATCGTCATCATCAACTATCTTCCTCCTCTTCAAACGAATCAACACTGCTTCTTCGGCGATCACAGCTGCAGGACGACTACCTGTGGGTGAATTTAGGCGGCACATCAGGCAAAACAGGCTGACTGACATCTGGGGACAACGAATGTCCCGCTAACGGGACAAATCGCCGCCCCCCTTTCGGTCCTGCGCGTTTTGGACAACACCAGCCCTCCTGGGAGAATGAATTTCTTGATGAATGTCCGTTTGATCTTTTCAGTCCCACTGCCTCTGAATTTTCACGACGTCAACTATCATCGTCCTTTTTTTCGGCGCCAATGACCGTAATTATTGTAACGCCAATTTATAGAATGAAATCAATCAATGGTGACTTTGCCGTCGTTCGACACTTCGGATTTTGGGCACAGTGGAGTTGATTCTAGCGGGGGGGCGGGCGGAGGCTGGGTGGGCAGCGAGGTGGGCGGCTACGGGGGAGGGGCGGGCAGCGTGGGGCCGGCGGGGGGCGGGAGCTGCCACCCACCCTAAACTGTACTCACACTTGAGTCTTCCCGAGCGTGGGCGGAGTGAGGGTGATAGCCCCCGGAGCAGTGAGGGGGGGGGGGGGGGGGGGTTTATGTACAGGGCGCAAACTTTATGTACAAGGTTGGCCGGCCCCTCCGTGCACACTGACACACACACACGTGTACACATGACCAGCGCTAACTAACACGTTACCTGAAGGCCTCAGGTATCATAACACACAAACCTCCGTATAAATTATGGCAATAAGAACGTAGTATTACATACACACCATTTTTTATTTATTCTCGCCATTAATAGTATTAATATTTAGTCATAACATTACATTTATGCGATTATCACATTTGATCAGAGAGTTCCAGCCACCTAGAGTCGGAGCCGGGAATTCACTGGATGAGACACCTCCACCATCACAAACACACGCACACGCATGCACGCACGCACACACACTCACCAACAGCACAATCGCGTCACCCCACCACCCACAACCGAGTCTTTCTTTCGTTCGCTTCACTTCCTTCTTCTTCTGTCTGACGTCTCAGAAGAAGACGCCGTCGTCGTCGTCGTCGTGTCACAGCATCGGCGCCACGATGATCATCTGGAGCATTCCGTCCACGTCTCTTTCCTTCTGCTGCCGCTCTCATTATCGGGACAATTGGATCGTAGGCACCAAAGGGGCAACGGCCTTGACGCTGAAAGCCCCGAGGGATTTCATACAAGAACGATCCTCTCTCGTAGTAACGGTAACGGGAGAAAATTGGGCGCTGGACCACAGCAACTTGAGACCTGTTGAGACCTGGTTTGACCAAGAAGTCACCGACTACCAGGTCCAGCACACCCATTCAAAACTTGTACTCAGTGCAAGAGGATATGGAGTTACCGTACTAACAGCGATGCACAAGAAGGTTTTCAGCCCTTTGATCATAAGTCCTTCATCCTTTCGACCAGGCAGCAGGCGCGAGAAGTAGCGGTAGCAGCAGCAGCAGCAGCAGCAACAGCGACAACAAACCCAGCAAGCAAAAGACTTTTTTTTTTTTTAGCATTCCAGAACAAGTGTGAGTGGCCGTGGGTAGGTGAGGGAAAGGATGGGGATGGGGATGGGGGTGAGGGGGGGGGGGGGGAGGTTGCTGGCACCAGGTGTGCCTGTCTACCTACAGACACCTGTGTCTCTTAAGCCTCATTTCCATGTTGTGTGAGGGCGTCGCAAGGTGGCACTGTAATGACCATAATAATTCTTTCAGGTGTTGGTGCCCTGAGCGTTCTTCCTGAGGCCTCATGAGGTGGGCGGTGTGTTTTAGTCCCGGCTCGATTTTTAGGGGGAAAGATGATGTGGCTCACAGGCGCTTCATTCAACCCCTTGTTACATATGGGCGAGTGGCATTGGCGCGGGCGGCATCTGCTCAGGTGAGGCGGCGGCGTGGGCGTGATAATGGGCGTGGGACATATATGCGGCGGCAGCTGCTGCCTTCTGCTGTTCGTGGCGTTCCTGGGAGCCCGGCAGGTACATGGAGATCATCTGGGAGAGGTCCTGCTGTCCAGGCTGACCCGAACCGTACTCGCGTTTCATCACGGCACCTGCGAAGGGCAAAAGAAACAACGCATTACATACGAGCGCCGACATTCATTCAAGGGAACGATCACCCAAAGACATTAGATGGCTGACATGAACAGAGAAAAAAGATGGAAGCAAGAAGTCCTATGCTCTGCAAATTTAAATATTTGAATTGCTGAAAATCGAACAGATAAATGAAAACAGACTTCATTAGGAAAAACACTCTATTCAATCTAATTAAATTTCACTTATGGAATTATCATTAAGTAATCAGGACAAATAAATACCTCTAATTCAGATAGTGATTTACAAAGCATGCTTGCAATTCTTTTCAAACGCAATTGTATATAACTTAAGAAAGACAAACATGAAACCCCAATCGATGCGATGTGCATTGTCGTGTACGAAGGTAACCAATTTAATTTTTCATATCCTATGCACTTTCATTTCCAGGATATTCCGACCCCCTTTTTTCCATTTTTTCCACAACTCATGAAACTCCAGTAACAAGTAAGTATCCTTTCTACAACTGATTCCATCCCGATAATCGCATGTCTCTCTAAAGGTAAGCGATATTCTTCCTAAGTTTACAGCTCTTTAGAAATGACGGGATATTCTTCCTAAAGCTTATCCTACAACAGTCACTGGCCGTTCACTAATTACAATATTGCACCCACTCTTTCTTTAAGTATGTTTTACGAGATTTTACGCTAACCCTAGTTGCCTCTAAATAGTAGTGTGGTATTTTTTTCGCTACTGCAATATTATCATCACATTCTCGTATTTTTACACTTGTTTTACTTGTAATCATTCTTACCAAACACACTACCAACTTGCTTTCCTCATTTCCATACCTTTTGACATATACGGTTTTGCAGAATACTTTGATCAACGATTTTATTACACTCTGAAGTCCTCTTATCGTAACACAACATAAAACCTGTTGTCACAAAAATACAATCTGAATCCTTATTTTCTTTCCTGTTCTTTCCCTTACTTTTAAATCGATGTCAACCCTTTTAATCGGTCGGACAACTGGTTCTAATAGATCTAACAAAGATGAATCTCGTTTTAATTCTGTGTGCAAAAGAGAATCCAAACACTTACGCAAATTGTAGATTATTGGCGATAATTGATTATATGCAAATCCAATTATTATTATGATCTTGTTCTAGCTAGCAAGACCGGTCGTCTTCAGCTTTCCAGATACTTTCAAATTCCTTTACCAGTGTCCGAAATTTCTAAGAGTTTCCTAATCATAGAAAAAATAGCGTATAAACATTCATAGCTCAGACTTGCATTCAAAAGTTCTCATGTCCTAAAAAATCATACTGGCTGATCCTGGTTTCTTTCCCACAGGAAAATATAAACCAGAGTGACTTACTTTGATAGTCGCTTGCCGTGGTATGGCTTGCAGAAGGAGGCATGGTGGCCCCAGGGGATGACACTGGGAGAGTGGGCGTCTCAGATTTGATGGGCGTCGGTGAATGAGACGCAGAAGATCCGACGGAGCCCACAGAACCAACTCCTGACGCCATGGACGCCATCTGCAAGGGAGGAGGGGTAGCACTCTTGAGTCGAAGAATCTTCAGAAGGAAATTAGGTCTCGTTAGGGACAACGACTGGCAACGCATTTTTAGTACAGAAAGGACTCTTCGGAAAGAGACAATTGACCTCCTGCTTCTAATCAAATGAAAATGTATTCGTCTCATGAGAATCATATTAAAATCTACAAATCTGATATGGAATCCTGATGTGAAATATTTTTAAAAAATCTTATACTCTCATTACAGTGATATGGAAACTCATAAAATAAAACTGTTGAAGGATTACTAGCAAATACAGACAACTAGAGGAATAAGTCATTGACAGAATATTTAATAAAAAAAAAGAACCAACAATGAGTCACCGAAAGGGAACGTACAAATCAATTCAAGGATAACGAGCTACTGAAAATGATCCGAGCTAAGACGATCATGAGGAAAGGCAAACATTTTAATATTCTAGCAGTCGCCCAACATAAATCTTATTCTGATAATAATTTCAATGGAAAACAATGCTAAGAACTAAGGACAGAGAAAATAGATAAGGTGATAAAAACGAAGGAATAAACAAAAAAATCACAGCGATGTGGAAAGCCAAATCAGTAGAGAAATAACCACGAACGGGAAAGGAAGAGAAAGGACTCATTCTCATTACTCACTTGGCTCATGGAATAAGGAGAAGGAGCCGATGCATACATGGCCGCAGAACTGTACGAGCCATTCATGTAGGAAGGCGTGCTGGAGGAAGTCGGAGAGTAGCCCCTGGTCATGTCGTAACCGCTGTAGACTTGGCTTGTCATGTATGGATAGCCTTGGCTTGCACCGTAGCCGTCATACCCGTATCCTGTGAAGGAGAAGAGAAAAAAGATTTTGTATACAATGCAGGTCAGGTTGTTTGCATTCAACAGACAAACTTTCGTAAACATTAGGGAATAATATACGCCAAAACATGAAACGCAAATATCGAAACTGGAGTTACTACATGGGAAATACAGATTTCTATTTTAAAACTAGCCCCCCTCCCCACTTTTTATTTTTTTTATTTTTATTTCTTTAGAATGATCTTCAGTGAAAAGTCATCAGTCGTAATTACGATGCCTCACACACTTGCATTATTATAATTTCTCAGCCAAATGATTATATGTTAATTTAATCCAACCAGCATATGCAAAGCTGTGAAATAGACGAGATCCGCTTTCTGCCAAGCACTTTCTGAGATTATAATCTGCTGAGAGAGAGAGAGAGAGAGAGAGAGAGAGAGAGAGAGAGAGAGAGAGAGAGAGAGAGAGAGAGAGAGAGATGGGGGGTTAGGGACCTTTGAGGAGATATGTTATTATAATAATCCACAACCAAACACGAATTCCCAATTACATGATTTACCTTCGGAATAAAAACTAGGAAACATAAATCTTGCAGGATATTTTGGCGAGATATTGTCTTCGCCTGAGTGTCTATACTCGTATCTCGTTACTTGTGGCACATGGTAATACATTCTGTCATCTGCCTTCAAACTTGAGCCTGGGAGAAAAGCAGTTTACAATTAATTAAAGGTTTCCCACAACTATGGAAGGCGATTGCTATCAAACTGCAAGCAATCCCGAATAAAAGTTTGTATGAGAGAGTGTTTGTATCTTCTAATTTTACTCTGTGCTTAGGAATGGCGATAGAGTTGCACATGAATGGAGGCAATATGTTTATACATTTGAAAATGAATAAAAATTTCAATATACTAAGTGATTTCATTCCTCCCACGTACAGAAATGGGGTTAGGCAGTCCTGACAATTATACCAGAAGTGCATGGCTTAGTTTCACGAACAGATTTTGTAATCTCTTACAGTTTACTACTCGAATTCCTTTTTCGTGCTCCTCCTCAACCGTGCAAAGTTAAAAAGGCAAAGCGCAATGAAGAAAGGGGGAAAAAACATAAGACATAATAAACAGAGGAAGTGAAACAAAACCAGTCAACATAACCGCGTTTTACTGGGAACAACTGGAGCTAAATCTGACTCGAAATCTGCCCTAACTGCGATAAAACAATCACAACATATTCTTGTAGAGAAACAAACCTCACTCGTCACGTGCTGAATGAGGCTGAGTGATGGATGACGCAGAGATGGGCATTTCAGCAGTAATGGAAAAAGAAGCATCCGATGAATATTTTTTTTTTTGGGGGGGATTATCTTATCGCAGCCTCCCTTTTGTAATTATATGATGGGATACCTTTTGAAAGAGTGTTACTCACAGCTGTAGAATAGCAACTAGGAAGGCAATTCACCTCCTAGGTCAACAAGTCTTGACTGTATTTTAGAGAATATGCCCCCCCCCGCCCCCCCCCAACGCCCCCAGCCCCTTTCCCCGAAAGAAGACAAGGGAATATTCGGTTGTGAGTAGCGAGAAGAAGAGAAAGAACATTGTAGGCATGGCCAATGAAGTCTCTCTCTCTCTCTCTCTCTCTCTCTCTCTCTCTCTCTCTCTCTCATAAGAACCTCGTGGAAGTACGTTATAAATATACGCATTTGTAAGGGCACACGTGCATAGGAGAACGCACGCATAAGTCCCTCGTCCACTCACCCATTACCTGGAACGCTTCAGTGCCTCTTAAAACGCCAGTCACGAATATTCACAGCGCTGATACGATCGCTCTATGGATTGCACCTTTGGTGGTTATTATGACCTCTCACCTTTTGCTTTGTCGATTTTAATGTTACGTCAGAAAATTTTTTAGAGAAATCCTTCTATCACTCATTAATTAAATCTGGAACCAAATTATTATTAAATAGTGTTGGCAAACCAAACCCGTTCTAGATAATAGTTTTGGTTCTAGATAATAATAATAATAATAATAATAATAATAATAATAATAATAATAATAATAATAATAATAGGAGATCCCAGGTCTACCGTTATTCAAAAGAACGTCCAGATCTCGTGATTAAGGGGGGCGCCGCCCTCAGGATTCCAGCCGTGCAATTTCCATATCGTTATGATTTCACCGGAGTTCATTGAATTTTTTATTATTTTCACAATGGTGGCAAATACAAAGATAAACAAGAACCTCACGTGTGGTTTGTGATTGATATCTGAGACTATAAGAAAGAATAAAGGTGTCTTACGGTATTTTATTACATCTGTCTTGAAAACCGCAATAAAGGAAAATAATGGGGAATTTAAAATAATTTTTTAAAGCTTAATAGAAAGAGAAGTAAGGATAACAGAACACTGATTACACTTCATATCTTAGTATACCCTCCAACATCGGCAGAGGGGTCAGGCACCACACGGAAAAGTGATCAAGCAATAGGACAGACGCTTCATGAGTTTGTTTTTTTTTTAATCTCGCCGATTAGCAATTATGCGTGTAACAATCTGTCTTGTTAATCGACGGTTTTCCAAATTCGTGCCTTGTCCCCTCAATTAAGGTCCTTTTGCACGCTCGGAATGAAATCATTCGCTGGGCAAACGGCGTTTATTAGCTGCGGGAAATCGCTCCTCTTCTTGATTAGTCTCCCATCTTGCAGCTCCCCTTTCAATCCAATCAACTTTTGGAAGCAATGGATTTTTCACGCCAAAAACAGTGAAAAGTTAACGGCTAGCCAAGAGGGTTGAGTAATAATGAAGAAGAAGAGAGAGAGAGAGAGAGAGAGAGAGAGAGAGAGAGAGAGAGAGAGAGAGAGAGAGAGAGAGAGAAGCTCTCTTTTTTTAGGTGTTGGAGATAACTGGCTAAGTATGAGTAAAGGCGCACAATCTGATCCATCTCAAAAAAAAAAAAAAAACCTCCATACAGCAGATAACTTCAGATCAAAACTAAGCTATGCACAGCATAACGTAAACAGCTAAATAAATAAATAAATAAATAAAATTTAGTGGCAAAAAACTCAGACATCAAACAAGAAATATGGCTGAATATATAATAACGAGAACAAGAACTAGAAAAAACAGTAACAAGACACCTTCCAGCCCCACCCCAGCTCCATATCCCCCCAGGGACCGGCACTTGCAACCCCTGTTCTCCCCTAAGACCTTCGTCTCCCCTCGTCTCTGTTGGTCACCAAGCGTTTAATTTGCATAATCAGTGTTTTATTCGCTTTTCTTCATTCCAAACACCCGGCTGATCGGAGGTAAACCGCGGGAGTACGAACACACGCGATCCTCTCCATACCTTGACTAGGTGAGCACTGAGCAGGGCCAACACAGCAGTGATACAAAGATGTGAAAAGCCTGTGGGGTTTTCGCTCTAGTCTGGAGCAATTCTGTGTTTTGTCTTCTAATTGGCTACGCCGATAAAAATATACTAACTTTAATTCAGAAGGCCACTACACAATAAAGTATCTGTGAAACAACCAAGCGCTTTCTCCGCAAAACATTCATGATTACTCTCATCACATGCTCTCTTTCTCTCTCTCCTTTTCCACCGCCCATCTCCCCTTCTCTAAACCAACCCCACCTTTGGTATCAAGTGTCATGTGCTGTACCTGGCGTGAGTATGGCTGCCTGATTTGTGGTTGCTATAATTTGATATCAACCGCAGGCAGGACCAGCACCAACTGCACAGTGTTGGTAGAAATGTATATATATATATATATATATATATATATATATATATATATATATATATATATATATATATATGACAGTTATGAGTAGAAGTCCGAAAGGGTTTGACAAAGGTGCCGTGATCGAATAGACAAATACTACTGGTGATGCTGAGATAAGGTAAAGAAAAGCCCGACTAATGTATCTACAGAACACTGATGTTTACAATAGAAGTTAAAGAAGGAATGACGGACATTGGAAATTAACTCTTGGCTGGATCCCTTCCGGCCTCGGGACGACAAAGGGCCCGTTACGTTAAACGTATTAAATCTATTTTGGAACCTCACGCTTCCGCTGGAAAATGATAATTAACATCTATGCGAAGGTAAAATTTGCAACAATGAATATTTCTAATTTAGCAATTAAAAACGCCTATCTGATTATTTTCAGACGATTGATTGTTCTCAAGTTAATAATGTCGCAATCGTTTTTAAACGAGACACTATATATAAGTTTAAATATGAGGAATAAAAAATGATGAAGCCAGTTAGGAACGCCACTGAAGCTAAAATATTGGGAAAGCAAATTGGAAAAAGCATAGAAAATGGGTGTTACCGGGAGGACCATAATGCCTAGATTTCGGACAAAGATTTCTCCTGCTACAGTAAGTGATGCTCGAAGTTATCAAAAACTACAGTAAATAGAAAAATTCAATTTATGGGAAAATTCTTGCGATAAACTGAGTGACAGTAGGAAAACAAAGAAAAAAAAAGGGATTAATGATTTTACAAAAGATTATATCTCGCCGTTATAAACGCTAAAACAGGTTCCAAAAGTTTTCCAGAAATTGTAGCGACAAAATGACATATTTGGGGACTAAGAGCCATTTTTTTTCTAAATGTAAAATAAAAATAAAAAGTTTCCATCAAAGTTAATTTCTTATTGTATAAATATATAAATTTTTTTGATAAAATACCGAGAACAAATTCTGATTTTATAGTTAATTTAGAATTGCACACTAAATGAAGAGCATTTTCATACGACCTACTTTTTATCGTGTGTGTGTGTATGTATATGTATGTATGTATGTATGTATATATATACATACATACATATATATATATATATATATATATATATATATATATATATATATTATATATATATATATATTATCGCTCTCCAGCCGCATAAATAGGAAAGGTTAGAGTCAGGAAAGGAATCTGCCAAAACAATTAAGAAATGATTCGTTAAAGATCCAAACAATTGGAGGAAGTACATTAAAAACAGCGATCACGACAAGGGATTAAGCTTAGGAGAAAGTGAATATAAATATCACTCCAAGACAGTCCTCCACAAGGTCTACCCAGCTGTAAAAGGGTACTACCATCATCTAGTTTGGTCAAGAATAAGAGCGCGGCCTAGCAACCTTACTCCTGAAGAATTTCTGTAAAATCAGAAGATTGTATCCTTTCGGCCCCTCCCTTAGAAAATCAGAAAAAAGGTATATATCTAGATAATATATTATATAGAGATTATTTATATTTATTCTTATGTATAATATATAGATAATATATAATCTATATATATAGAGACATATTAGTTATATATACTAATTATATATTGATTTATGTCAGTATATTATGTATATATTAATTTAAATATACATATATATAGATATATACTATACATATATATTACTAATTTATATATATGTATTATATATATATTATATATTACGATATATCATATATATATATAAGATATTTTTAAAAAAAAATAAAAAAAAATGTATATATCTCTATAGATATATATATATAATATATATCTATATATGATATATATTAATATACTATGTATATATATCGAGATTCGAGAGAGAGAGAGAGAGAGAGAGAGAGAGAGATAGAGAGAGAGACGTAGTCCACATAGTTCTGTAGCTCATGTAAACGTCGACCGTACCAGTATTTGCAGGCGATAACACAAGAGGGTATGTAACAGATCAGCAGACGCAGAATATGAATGACATTTGGGGGAGAGAGAAGTTCATGTCACCAGTCGTAATCGGCTTAAAATTCCTCATGGAACGAAGGCCCCTCCTCGGTGGTTCCTAAAATATTCCAAAATTCGACCGAATGAGCTCCCGTGCGAAGGTCACTTAGAAACAGGTAAAGAAAAGGCGAGAAAAACAAGGTAGGCGGAGGTACTTTGTTCTGATGTTACAAGGAGATACCAATACCGGCAGATGGGACTCTAGATACTTTTGGGGCTGGAGAGAGAAGATGAACGAGGACTGGCATCTTACGCCGAATGCTGTCAATCGTAAGAATTCATAACGACTGTAATTTTGACACTGGTTTGTCTAACGTATGGTGCAAATTGTTGTATGTATGTAGGCCACGAATGTATGACTAGAATTTTTATCATACTGTCTATATGCTATGCCAGAAAATTTAAATAAATGGTTAATTACTCATATTGAAAATAAACGCGCGTTCTCTCATATATATATATTATATATATATATATATATATATATATATATATATCTATATATCTATATATATATATATATATATATATATATATAATATATATATATATAGTAACTAGCTGTCTAATTTTCTTACAACCCAATAACAAAGAACCGAACCTCTGGCGATTTATTTTCTGGGCAGGCCCTCCGAGCCCTTGATAATTGGACGAGGCGATTAGTAAATCTGTAAGCTGCGATGGGACGTCGATAAGGAAATGGATGAGGAGGGCATCAGTGATACGAGACCAAATTCACTTAAGGAAACACCAGTAACCGAGTGAAAGGTGAGATAAGAGAAGGCGTGCCGTATTTGCTGGAGGATGTACGTATCCGCACCGCACAATGTGATCATGACTCCCATATGATTTCACAATGTTTCATAATGATACAGAACCTGAAAAATGTGGGAGAAGGAGACAGGTAGGCCTCGGGTGTCGTTACGACACCCTCGGTAAATGTACGGAAGTATAATAGGTACAAAAGAGAGGCAGGTAGGTAGCTGAGAAGGGTATCTACAGGTAAACCAGTGTAACCCATCTGAGCCAGTGTTACCAGAGCCAGGTAACAGCCTTCCCAGAAACCTCCAGGTCTTGGCAGCACTGATGTTCAGCGCTCTTCCGCCCTCTCTGCTCTGTATCTGCATTCCATCTTTGGTGTTTAGTATCTGCTGAAGTTAACCTTCTAATCAAGCATTATGCAGTACTTGGTAGGGGCCGAATGAGACGGACGTATAGGCCAAAGACGTGTCACGGAAAGATGAGAGGAAGCGGCAAATCTGAGCAAAATCTGCTTCACGAAGCGAAAGGTGAGTTGAGAAATCTGATCCACAGGATGTAACAGATTAGTGACGTGGTAGAGGGAGTAAGTGGGTGGGGATCCCTCCTAGTTTCCTCTCTACGATATAAAATTCCTTGGCGACGCTCTTTCTCTCTCACAGACACACAGTCTCTTGCTTCTAGAAGGAAGTACATTACTTAATATGAAGGTTACGATGAAAGGAAATCTTTCACAATAATGTATATCCTGACTGGTACTTATTTAATTGTTTTGCGGACGCATACATATAATATATATATGTGTATATATATATATATATATATATATATATATATATATATATATATATATATATATATATATACACATATATATTATATATACATATATATATATATATATATATATATATATATATATATATATATATATATATATTCTATTATTCTTTACAACATTACCTTTCACTCAACGTTGTACATACACATTCTAGAGTACATAAAAATGTAATATCTTCTCATTTCCCGAACTACGCAAAATTCAAATTGCGAAATGAAAGCTAAGTAACAAAACTAACTGTCTCCGACGTCTATTTTGTTCATTCTTAAATAGCCTGATTAATTCCAGAGCACACTCGATTGTATACAAATCTCAATGTACTGTTTCTCTTTCCCCCGGCGCCGCTCTCTCTCTCTCTCTCTCTCTCTCTCTCTCTCTCTCTCTCTCTCTCTAGCAGCGCCGGATAGTCTCTGCATCACTTATAGGTGGATTTTATCATACAAGTGTGCGATTAAAAGCATTATCGTCTGATGACTTTTTTTTTTATCTAAATATGTTTCTCCCCCTTTCTCCGTCTTGACTTTCTAAAATATCCTATTCAGGTGGAACGAAGTCGTTATCGCTAGATAAAAATATCCTAATCTTTCTTTTTGGTCGGTTTGGTCAATATTTTCTTTCAAGATAGGGAATGCAGAGAACCGACAACTAGTGCTTATAAAGTATATGTAACTTTCTGCTTAACTATCACTACAAATAACTGACACTTGAAATAATTTAGTGACTTAAAAGCACCAAGGTTAAACCTTTACCTAAGAAAACATCAAAGCACAAACACAACTGGTACAAGCATAAACACAAATTATATATAAATTCACAAAATAAAGCTACAAATGTCGTTTGATATGCAATTCGCAGTACATCGGGAACGTCACCGAAGGGGAATTACAATTCGCTGCCAGGGGGATTCGAACGAATACCCACGAGTATCCACGGATCGACAGACGTCGGGCATTCGAATATCCCAGGCGCAGAATCGCTTATCAGTCATAATTCCCTTACAGTGATACTCCCGAAGTAGAGCGAATTGGATTTTAGCCGACTTTCGTAACTTAATATTTGTGAATATAAAAAAGTCAAGGTGTACGTATGTTAAAAAAAACTACATGTACATACACATTTATATGTATATGTATTCATATACATATGTGTGTATATATACACACACATATATATAATTAATATATATATATATATATATATATATATATATATATATATATGTAATGTGTTTGTGCGTGTGTGTGCGTGTGCACAAACAAAATCCAAATAGGCAACAAGCATGAGGACATAACACACGAAGCCACCACCACCATAAACGAAAACCTGAGGGATCAACTTACGCCACTCACCGTAATCGCCGTAGTCGCCATTGGGCATGTAGCCATTGGTCATATTGTACATATCTCGGGTCACTTGCTGTACGGGAGGTCGCGTGGGGTCGGATGGGAGGAGACCGGATGCCAAGGGGTACTTGTCCTTCTTCATGAGAGTCTTGGTCTTCCGCCGAGGTCTGCGCAGAGGAAGAGAAGAGACGAAAAAGAAGGTTAGAGCGACTGTTTTCCGGACCAAGAAAAAGGTTCAAGGTACCTAGTATAGGTTCCTGGGGAATGGCCTCCAGGCCTATTTGCTAGATACCTTCAGGGCTATAACATTACACTTAAAGTAATTAAGATGAACAGCTAAATCATTTACATTGGCTTATTCATTATAATCAAAGGTGACGGGATGATACAAGATGACGGTAATGATGATGATAATTATGCCCTAGTGTTCAAGTTCATTCAAAACATCAAATATTCAATTTATATTAAATGCAGTTTCTACGAGATAAAAGGAAAAGAAGAGATCCTAATGAATATAACACGGAATTATTTTGGTCATGTTAGATCCTTATTCATATATCAAGATGTCTGAATGGCAAGTCACTTCTAATATATAGATTTAGTACGTATAATATACGTGTGTGTGTGTGTGTGTGTGTGTGTGTGTGATAGAGTTGCAAGGAGTTACAAGGATTAGGATGTCTCCAAGACTTGTTAGTCCATCCGAGGAGACATCGAGTGCTCACTTATCTGTAGGAGCAGGTTTTACTGTTCATTCACAGTGTCCTAATGATTTTGTCTAGCTTTCTTTTAAATTCTTCCACACTGTTGCTGTTTACATCTTCTGGTGGCAGTTTATTCCAGGTGTCACATATCTTGTATGTAAAGAAGTTCTCACAATGGGATGTGTTGTATCTCTTCAGTTCTACTTTCCATCCATTATTTCTTGTCTGTTTTTCGTTTAACGTAAATAGGTTACTGTCTACTTTTGTTACGCCTTTCGGTAACTTTAAGTGTTCCTAAGCCATGCATGTTCAGGCGTTCTAGTCGTTTTCGGTAACCTATTTGCCTAAAGGATGGAATTAACTTTGTGGCTCTTGCTTGTACCCCTTCTAATCTATTTATGGAGAGAGAGAGAGAGAGAGAGAGAGAGAGAGAGAGAGAGAGAGAGACCTTGTCGAATCAAAGCAGAAATATTAAACAACAGACACGTAGAAATAATCTCTAGACGCCAGTTTTCAGGTTCATCAAGATATAGGCAGACCGCCAGAAACACAGAAACACACACACGCAGAGAGAGAGAGAGAGAGAGAGAGAGAGAGAGAGAGAGAGAGATAAAGAGAGAGAGAGAGAGACTACCAATACAAGTTGATGTGTGTTTACAGTGGCGTTTCATCGGGTGGTTTTTATTTGCACATTCTTCCTTCAGCAGCCGCCGTCTATTCTGTGCTGTCTATAACCACCTAAATTATCTTAAACGAATCTAATGTGCAAAGGTTTGTGTGTGCGGGATATATATATATATATATATATATATATATATATATATATATGAGATATATATATATATATATAATGTATGTAGTATGTGTTTAAGTACTTATGCATAAGTGTATCCATGTCAATTTATATGTAATACAATTTCGTTTTAAGATGTATCATTTTTTTATAACTGGCATTTCTTTTTCAGAACTTACAATATAATTGTATAAGTTCAGTTTCATAAAATTGTAAGTAAGCTATTTACTTGTATAATACAATACGCTAAATACAAAGAAATGTATTTTTCAAGGCAAAACTAGACTCAGTGTACAGGATCTGGGATTTGAGCTTTACCATTCTAGCGTTTGATGTTGCAATATTCATTATCTATTAAATACAGGAAGATTCGAGTGTTATTCGCTCATTTCCAACTCGATGTTCAGGAGATTCTAAAATTTGCTTATCTTCAAAAGGCTTCACAATTCCTTAGGCAATAAAAAAGGTGGATATGTTTCTAGCGTCGGAAGATGAGAAGGAGGGAGGGAGGGAGGGAGGAAGAGGAGAATGCTGATGATGATGCTTAGGAAGACTGGATGGAGGAATAGTGAATTG
This sequence comes from Macrobrachium nipponense, assembly GCF_015104395.2. Taxonomy (NCBI): domain Eukaryota; kingdom Metazoa; phylum Arthropoda; class Malacostraca; order Decapoda; family Palaemonidae; genus Macrobrachium; species Macrobrachium nipponense. The sequence goes on along the minus strand of NC_087213.1, from coordinate 79,694,271 downwards.
GAGAGGAGAGGGAATGGGAGGGGGATGTCTGAGGAACATCGGGAGGGAGGGAGGGAGGGAGGGGGAACAGCCATCTTCCAGGGACATCGACAGTGACAAATGAGTTTTCTTTTTGTCTGGCTGGGAGGGCGTGGGTGCTTATGTGTTAAGGCGCCGATCCTACGGCACATCTTCCCTATTGTTTACTCTCTAAATATATATTATGTAACATTCTGTTTGAGAGTTCCTTTGTCGGAAGAATTTTCGCTAAGGAAAAACGGCTTCCATCTCTTCTTCTTCTTCTTCAAACTTATTTGGAGCCCAGAACCCAAACCCGGCGAGATAAGTGAAAGTGTTGGGTAGCTATATACTTCGCACGTACCGATGCCGTGAGGAATTTCCCATTATATCATTATGCATACACACACATACACAAGCACACACACACACAGACACACACACACACACACACATATATATATATATATAATATATATATATATATATATATATATATATATATATATATATATAATATATAAAACATATTTGACTATACACTGTATGCGTCCATGAATGAGACAACAAACAAATCCCGTAGCAACCCATATTCGCGCAGGCAAATGACTGGCCGCTCGCTACCCGTTCGTTTCCCCAACTGTCATTAATAAAAATGTAAATACACATATAGCTGCCGGGAGCCGAGAGGACGACATAATGATGATAATAACAAAATGTTTAGTGAGATATTAATTATATTAACGAGGATAATGAGGTCCGCACCGGATGCGACGCCAAGAGGAACACGGGACGGCGGCGGACGCTGTCAGGTGGAGTGGATGTGGTGTGGGGGGGGTTGGTTTGGAAGGAAGGGGCTAGGGATGGAGAAGGGAGCTGTGCGCTAAGAGGAAGGAAGAGAGGGAGGGAAGGAGGGGGAAGATGTTTGAAAGTTGAAACAAAATGTGATCAACGAAATCTCCCAAAGTCTCTCAGAAGAAAATTTTCTTTTTTGAATTGAAGAAAAATGGAGATGTGGCTTCGAAGCCACAACCGATTTTTTTTCGGCTCTGCGTTTACACACACAGACGAAAATGAAAACCAAAAAAATATAAAGGGAAATATCCTCCTACTCACTGGCAGGTGAACGAAAAGGAGAAACGCGAAAGAAAATTCCCCTACCTACAAAAGTATGACACTGACAATCAAGTTTTGAAGTTACAAAATCAAAAGAGAAATAAAATAACTAGGAATTACATAAAATGAATGCTTTACATTCTTCACCCTGTGATCACGATGAATGTGGCAGAAATCGAAGACAAGGCAAACATATCGATTACGCAATTTTCAACTTTGAAAATGTTGGTGGAAATCAAGGAAGGCGTCACTAATACCTTTGAAAAAACGAGACGTCGACGATGATGAAGCATTAATTCGACAGCCTCCACCTCTCTCGAAAGTCGGTTCGAGCGAATGCGAGAGAGAGAGAGAGAAAGAGAGGGAGGGAGGCAGGAAGAAAGGAGACACAGAAACAACGGGAGTGAGGAAAAGCACTATTAGCTTTTCCTTCGTTATTAGAGTTTTCTACTTGGGTGTCTGTCGGGCGTGAAAGTCATTTCTGCTAATAGAGATAATGAGTGTTTTTTAACATCCTTTCTTTCAAGCATTCTTCTTCTCTGTCATTTTTGTCAGCTCTCTCTCTCTCTCTCTCTCTCTCTCTCTCTCTCTCTTTTGGTATAGTAGGTTATAGATAAGCAAGTTGATTTCTGTTCTCACTTTCGTATATCTGTTAGGCGAAACGTCTGAAGTCTTACTTTGACTTGGATTTATGTAACGCCTTTGCCTTCGCTTTTAGAACTTCGTTCACCCGTCTGGATCGGTAGTTTCAGAATTTATTCTTGCCTTAAGAGTCAAAAAAGCTTGGTACGGTCATAAAAGTAAGAACTGATCTTTTAATTAATATGACGTTTTTGAGGTAATTGGAACAGTGAAGATTCATAAGATTCAGATTAATACCAATATGAGAAAACAGCAAAATATAGAACTACACAAATACCTTCTACACATTCTTGTTTTCTGTCTTCAATTTTTTTTCTTTTTAGCTCTTTCTTTATATGCATGTATGTATGTGATATATATTAAATATATATATCTATATTATATATATATAATATATATTATCTATATATATATATATACTATTATATATATATAAATATTATATATACTTACATACATATGTATATACACAAACACATAACACTTTGTTGAAGTAAGTCCATTTATAGACCAAAAGTTCCTCTTAAGCATGTAAGTGTATTGCAACGGATTCATGACCTTCGGTTTTAATTAAATCTTTTTGACTGTCCTTGTGCGTTCATCTAAAAAAACGAGAGAGAGAGAGAGAGAGAGAGAGAGAGAGAGAGAGAGAGAGAGAGAGAGAGAGAGAGAGAGAGAGAGAGAGAGATTGCTTTATTACTGCCTGGTACTATAGACCGTCATCCCTTGGTCTGACATAGTGTCACGCTAATGAATGATACAATGAACATTTTCTAAGTGCCATGAGTAAGACAGTAGCTAATGAGAGTCCACCATGAATAAAACAGCTGTTACTCAAGTTGCATTTCATATACTACTGAGACTTACACTTTAAAACTAATAGTGTGAAAATGGTGATGACAATTAAAATTTAGCACAAACAATTCAACGTGGCCGTGTCTACGAGAGAAGAAAAACATTTATTTCATGGAATAAATCTAAACAGCTTAAAATGGTTGAAAGGGAAACAAATATACATGGCTCAGAACGTCTCTAACAAATGCGTTTGAAAGGATCTAATCAACATAACCATAAACAGATAATAATTACAATAACAATACGCAACCACTACTTCCTCCAGACGCGTATGATGATCCTGACAATAGGCATTATAATACAGAGAATAAACCACAGCTAGTCATGTGCCGTAACCCATAGGCTTTTTAGTTAATTTTTTTTTTTTTTTTTTATCAAAGTTCGTATTTGATGTCATTCAGGTCCTTCTCTCCCCTTTTTATCCCCCATCCCTCACCACTCCCTATCTCTTTTCCCTCGCCTTTGTTCTTCCTCTTTCACTGCCCCCTTTTCCTTTTGTCTTGTATTTTCCCAGTCTCTCCTTTCATGCGCTCCTTCACCGCTTTGCTTTTTCAACATTTCCATTCTTGTCTGGAACGCCCACCACCCCCCTGGCTCCCCAAACACCCACATACCAACAAACGTCCACGCCCAGCCTTCATTCACCCCCTACGGACCTTTTCAATTCGCCTTTTTCCCTTCTACTACGTTGAGTTGAATCTCTCCCCCCCCCCCCCCCCCCACCCCCCCCCCTTTCCTTTTTAATATTTGTAAATTCTTTTGCACGAAACCAGATCCGATGACGCGCTGTTTTATGCTTAGGCATCGGTAAGCCGTCACAATCAAATACTAATTGGTAGCATAACTGCTTCATTATATTGTCTACGTCAAAACAAGCAAAGTATTTTCACCATGAGGAAATTTTGTTTAAGACTATTTGTTATCAATGAAGACTTTACCTTTTCTGTAAAGTTCCTCTGCGAAAAATGCTCCTCCTAACATCAGCAAAACCGATCATGCACTGACTGAGATGCCGGTAGAGTAATTTGATACTCATTATTAAACACAATATCAAGAGTCAGTCAATGTATGCTAACAAACATACAAACATTTCTAGTGTATCTACTGAGCGATATTTGATTAAGTGGAATGTGTATACGGTCCTTGGTTTTGCAGAAAAAAAATCAATCGTCTTTTAATCATAAATATTTTCCGGTATGTTTTTGAACGCATTAGGAGATTATTCGCCTTGAGATTTTGTTTAGCTACGTGTGAGCTGACTGGAAGCAGTCGATGAAAATCTACAAGTTACTGTAGGCTATAATTTTTGTGCTCATCCTCTAATGTCTGTATAATTTTTATAACATAGTCGCATGAATGGATGAAAACATAAAACCGATATAAATGAGGATATAATTCCTACCCTATCACAAGCAAGTCAACAGCTTCAATAATAGATAATGAGGATGGAAATCACTAAAAAAACAAAAAAAACAAAAACGATTTACCCTTACTTTTAATTACGAAACGCTGAAACGGATCATTGAGCGATGTACGGTTTCCAACACTGAATTACGACTCATCTGTTAATGCTTGGGCTAAAAACTGATTCAATCCGATTAACTGTAACTAAAATCGATTAAATAAGCCAGGCAACAACAGGCGTAAATTCATGAGGCTAATAAGCTTCAGCAAAACTTATTTCGTTCCAGTTTTATGTCCCGAATGATCTCTATGAACGAGCCACTTGCTCTTTTGCAATCTGAAATTCTACCGCTATCTCTATTATTGAAGTATTGGATGAAAGCAGATTAGAGAGGCAGTTAATTCAGTAAAAATCAAGGCAATTAATAGTAAAAGTTGTATATATAAGTAAAGCTACTTTGAATGATATACTACATGAGCTTCGAAAGTGAACGATAAAATGCATGTTCGCTTGCAAATACATTCACGGACAAACGCACACATGTATGGAATTTTGTATACTGCTAAAAAAATTTCCTTGGCTTGCAAAAATACTCCATATATGTATATTATATATATATATTATATTATATATATAATATATATATATATATATTATGTTATTGTAGTATACTATATGACCATTTTCTGCACGGGAAGAAAATTAGAAGTATAAACAGAAGTTGAGTTAATCCAGGACACTAGTGGTAGCATCGGCACCAGGAGACAGGTCTTCTGGTTCGGCTTTCTGTGTAGTAGGCCCCTAATAAGCAGAAATCTTCCTCTCGTCCCAAGCCGGTGAAGTCCCTAAAGTAAACAAAGAGGCGAGAAATCCCCTTGAAAAACTTTGGTCGTTCGGAACGAGAGCGAAATTGAGAGAAAATGTGGAGAAATCCACCCCAAACCACAAAATCACCCCCCCCCCCCCCCAAACCCCACGACCTTCCCCTCTATCTCGCCCCTCACACTCATCCACCACGTTATCTTCCCTCTCGTGTTTCTTTACGTTGACACACACCAGTCATGATGTTGGCGACGACTGCTTCTTTTTATTATTTCGTTATTAACTTCTAAATATCCGCTATCAGACCTGAGTGTCAATATTATAAGGTGTATTAGCTATGATTGAATATTATTGATTAATATATAGATTTAAAGCGTAAGCTACTTTGACTTTCCGGAAATGGCGCCGACTCAATGTACAAATGTTGATAAAAGACATGAACACCGAGTAGCTACTTCGGCCAAAGTTTGCACAGAATCGTTTCACCCGTAAAAACTATTTGCGAGCCGCATATCTTGACGTAGTATCATGCAATCCCTGAACGTCTCGTTCCTAACAATCGTCTCCCCCTAAATTCAGTGATTATTGAGAGCGCTTCCTAAGAGCACCGTTAAGAAACATTCAGTACAATAACACTCGGTGTTGGAGGCTGGAGACGTTACTGCCAGTTCACAAATAATTAATTAATTGTGTAAAAATATGACACGGACAATAAGCCTTAAATATTAGCAATAATAATTAGCGACAGCCAACAAATAATAAAAACCTTTTACAAGTGTCTCCCGAACAAATCCTACTAATGAACATCATTAACGAATTAATGTTATTTCAGAACAGGTAACGTCCTTCATCCGTCCAAAAGTAAAAACAAAATATGACGCTATCGCACGGTGAAACATTTGGGAATTTTACACGTCTAACCAATGACAATATATTCACATCTCCTTCATGAAAAAAGGAAATTGAGAGAGGGATAACTTGATAACATGTTGGCTATGGATGCATCTGAACCTGGGAGATGGCGAACCATTGTACCACAGACCGCACGCGCGTGAATGGTACAGCACGGAACCGTCCGTAGCAGAGGGTAGCCCCAATGGACCAGTTCATCTACATACCATTTGCATACGGAAGTGGTTTCACTGGAGTTAGCGAGGACTTCGAAGCATAGCATCATACTGCTTATCATGAAGTGAAGAATTCATCATTTTCTTCACCCACTACAATAACGGAGGAAGTTAATAAGATCAGCCCTTAGACATCGGCATTTCTCGTAAAGCCACTGCACTAACATATATTCCTCGATATGTTACTCCAGCATATTAGTCAAGAAGGCAATCGGCGTGTCAGTTGATGGATGGAATCCAAAAGTCAAAGTCAAAGTAAATGTCCTCATATATCTAGAACTCACTCTTCTACAAATGCACTTGGGGAAGAGTATGCTACAGATAATTAATTACAACTCCATATGCCGACCCATCCTTCTGTAATTGCACCACGTAACAATAACAACTACCCTAACGTCTCTACTACGAAATTTTAACATAGAAATATTCTACGGAATACCATTGGTCAAAACATTCTGTGCCTCATATCTAATCAACTAATAAAACATCTCTAGTAGACCACAGTAATTGAGAGAGAGAGAGAGAGAGAGAGAGAGAGAGAGAGAGAGAGAGAGAGAGAGAGAGAGAGAGAGAGAGAAACTAGCTACTTCCCATTATGTTGACGCATGAGTAGCAAACCTCTTAAAAATTTCTTTTTTTCTGATGTTCCAATAAATGCTATTAATGATAGACGTGTCCGCAGAAAAATGGCCTCATCAAACAGAGGCAATTAATATCCCAAAGAGGGTAATTAACTTATAAGTGCGAGGGTTTTTCATAACTTGATTAAAATAAACTGCATCACATCCACATGATAAAATATTTCGGGGTCTATATTCGGGCACTGATGCTGTGAGCGATGAATACCTATAAATATAGGCGGTATGAAACAGGGAAGTACTGAATAAATTACATGACAGGCTGCGAAAAGATCCGAAATAGATGAATCGCACTTTGCAAATTGTGGGGAATCATCGTGTAATTGAAAGAAGCCAGGGGGACAAGCAAAAAAAAAAAAAAAATCCTACGATAGGAAATGAAAGTGTGTAAAAATATATTGCAAAATGGGATACGATAATTGGACTAAAGGCATGAAAGAAAAATTTTTAATGTTCGGAAGCAGAGGAGCACCTCCTCTCCCACCTCCGACAACGTAAAAACGTAGCACTGAAATGATAGCAAAGGAACACCAATGGAAGCGGAAAAAACGGACGGGGATATGCGAGAATTCTGCGTAGGACTGGGAGATGGAGGGAACTCTCCTCACAAAAGTAATGGAATATTCCTCCTGCGAAAATATGTAGATAAGCATGATCTATTATACAAATTAATGAATAAATAAAAAACTCCTTCAAAACTAGTCTTACAATAAACACGGCTGAAAAAGCTGAAAAAATAGTAGAACGCAGAATCATCAGAAGAAGGTGACAAAATGGGAAATATTTCAGCACAAGATGATACTGCAATCAGCCTTCTCCTTTTGTGGAAGCCTTCCAAGAATGAAAAATTCTTGTATGTCAGAGGAAATGATGAATACTTCGGAGTATATCAGAGATATATAAATTGGTATATTAAGCACGAGTGCACCGCAGTTTATTAATGAGCGATGAAATATCAAAGTCGAACCACGAAAAATTCTTTGCGTATCAAGAGAAAGACTCGCCATATCGCAAGATGAAAAGTTTCGTTGAAAGACTTCTACTACATTTCTTTATAACGAAGGGAGAAAATAGTGAGCACAAACTTGAATAAGAAGCACTATTCCAATATGGCACAAAGAATGATGTTACATGATCATTCTTTACCAAGAGGAAACAATACGGTATTCTCATTCAAAAAGATAAAAAGCTACTCCAGCAAAAATCCAATTCCCTATCAGTATTGATAAGCATTATTTTATCCGCAAAGGCTTTTAGTGCTACACAGATTAAATAATTACGATAATTCGGGTCCTCGGTATCTGTGAGCATTACCGAGTATAATTACTAACTACATTATTACTTCGGTACATCAGTCCTCATAACAATAGCGTAAAGGATGAGATATTGGGTAACATTTGGTATATATACCATTAGGCAAGCACTCCAATGTTAATTATAGCATCTATTATATATATAAATATATATAGATATTATATATATCTATATATATTATTATATATATATATATATATATAGATAATATATATATATATATATATATGTGGTATGAGATGAGTAGATATCATGGGGATTCCACAGTAAAGAAGTGACCAGCAAGGGTTTATTTGACGCTGATTTTCCATATAACCTTTTTTTTATTTACTTTAATGCTTGATCAATTCCTTAATTATATAAATGTATATATATATATGTATATAAGTATACTTATACAATTTGTATATACATACGTACAGTATAAGTTATACATTTATATATATAATATATATAATATATTATATATATATATATTATTAATAATGGAGAGAGAGAGCGAGAGAGAGACGAGAGAGAGAGAGAGAGAGAGAGAGAGAGAGATCATTAAGGAATTAAGCAATCATTAAAGTAAAAACAAATGTTTATCTGGAAAATCACGGCCAAATACATACTTCCGAGCCACTATTTTAACTGTGGAATCCCCGTGTCATCTGCTCCCACCATCTGCATGACATCAAGATTCTTCCTTCGGATGCCTTGGCGACCGCCATCTTGGATTACTTTACAGTTCCATCTCCGCCGTCTCTGAATCCGCGGCTTCTTCCACTTTCTACGCTACCATTTTACCCTTAGGATCACGTTAGCGAAGTTTAAATCCATTGCTCAAAGGCATAGACTACTCTTCTTCATCTATGTCGACAATTTCCACCATTTCATTGCATTCCATGTACACTTCGCTCGTGTTATCATGATAATGAGAATAGTAATAATGAAAACAACCGCCAGTCATCGGATGAAAATGATAAAATAAGGCGGATAAAGACACAGGTCTTTCCATACGAACGAAATCAATCAAAACACAGAGATGTGCGCATTACTCCGACTATTCGAGCGACCGTAGGGCAAACGACAGCCGGGCACGTACCGGGCACAACCCGCTACGACCGCCTGCCAATACGGACCCCGAAGCCTTCACAAGTAATGACATGATCCCTGCTCTTTCCTGCAATGTCACTGCATCACTTATGAAAGCAGTCAAAATAGATGAATGTGTGATTAAACTTCCTGAAATACTTGCAAGGAAAAGAAGACGTTTTCTGCGATAAAAATCCCCCCCCGTTTCAATGTGCTTGATTTTTTCCTACTGTAGTATATTCATCAGGACAATTTCTTTAACCACATCACCCGAGTTTTGTTATTATGCCCTTTCTTTTGGACCAACAAGTTAACCATAGAAGAATATAAAACGCCACACTATCAATAAATCAATGGATAATATTCTGACTTTTCAGCAAACACTACAATAAAATACTAAAAGAACTATACCCTGTTAAAATGTTCCGTTTTAAAGGAAAGCAAGCAGCTCTTACTTTGAAATGCGGAACGATCCCTAAACTAACGCCTTACTCATCAAATACAATTACGGAAAGCCCAGCATCAACGCCTTGAAATCCGCGATAAATCTTGCCTTAAAAACCAAAACAAATGGCTGCTATATTAGAATAATAAACGATGTAGCAAAAGTGGTAATCATTATGAATAGTGCTGAAGCGTAACGTTATACTTGGTTTTATGTCGCCGGACGCTTAATAAAATAAGCCAGACAATCGCACCACAACTAATATAGGTCAGTCACTGTTGAACGTCGGCATATTTATGAGGCGTGTAGGAGGAAATGTTTGTTTTTATTACTGAAATCCTGATAAACGAGAGAGAGAGAGAGAGAGAGAGAGAGAGAGAGAAGAGAGAGAGAGAGAGCCGGAGGGGCGAAATAATCAATAACAGCTAAACGAAATCATTATTTTGCAGCTGCCAGCCTTACACATAATAAGCGAAACGCAATCAATCAACTAATAATTTTCCCACAGGGGCCGTACACACACTCCAGGGATGGAAATCTGGTATTTTAACCGTCATTTGGAATAACCATTGTTTTTTTTTTTTTAAATATAAATGTTAATATTTTCAATACTCGAGCTCGTGAACTACAAAGATATGATTTTATACCTAAACTATATTCTCTCCACTCTTTTCACCTCCCGTTGAGAAGAACTCGAAGAGGTAACTATAGAACCGATTTTCTTCAGCAGTCTAAATTTGAATTGTCAGAATTCGATCCTGTTCTAAGCTTGTTCCTCCTGGGAGGGATAAACGTTCACTCTATTCCCTTATCATAGATAAATAATCCCGACGTGTAACGGAAATCAGCCATGAATGTTTATTTCCTCGTCATTTACAATAGTTCACGCTGAATATGACTGATACCAAATCATCTGTCTTCGTAAGAAGAATTCTAAAAGGCAACTAGATAGCAATGGTGGTCAGTAAGCAAATCTAATAAATATCTGGTTCATATAAAAAATAAACACCTGAATGTCTTCTCGTAGAATAAATCCTAAAATTCCTACTGGCTCTTTTTCAGCACAAAGACGCCGTGGCTCGAAGGAATATACATTAATTCTATAAGAATTTATGTATATTTATATCAATCTATAAGTTCCCCCGCAGAAGGGAAAATGAAATGAGCATAGTAAAAAAGATTTACAGTACAGATAATACTCTCTCTCTCTCTCTCTCTTCTCCTCTCTCCTCTCTCTCTCTCGTCTCTCTCTCTCTTCTTCTCTCTATCTTCTCTCTCCTCCTTCCTCCTGCAGTAAGAAACGTAACTCGATCACAGTCGATTAATTCGTACAACGAGCCACAGATAAGGAATGACCTTCTAGTGCCGATTACAGCTCAGATACGTGGCAGTTTGTAGCCCGAGGGACGATATGTATAAACTCCGTGTAAGCCTCCCCTTCCAAGGCAGCGCTCCGAGCACGACAATTTACCCTCAACTTTACCCTCAGTTTACCCCCGGGAGAAGTAGGGGAGGGGGGGGGGGTGGGGGGTTGAGGGATAAAACCCATCCTCAATTGCCTGATAGCTTTTTCATGATTGGGTAATTGTTTTGGTATCGTTAACGCCTCAGGGTCATTGATTTAGGGAGGATTTATACACACACACACGTAGAGAGAGAGAGAGAGAGAGAGAGAGAGTCCGTCGCTACAGATCGAAGCCAAGTCATTTAAGGATGGAATACTCATTTCTACCTTCTCCACTGATTACTCCACACTGACTTCCCACAACTTGCTCACTCATCTTAAAACATCCTTTCCACTGTTACAGTTGTTTGTGCTTGTGTCTGAAGGCATAAAGTGCTGTTAGGAAAAACCAGGAACACGCCACACAAATAGCCCTTAGAACGCACGCTCTCCTCACAAATACGAAAAAGATATTCACTTATTTCAGAAGCCCACACGAAATCCCTGCTTTATTGTAACGCGTCATATCGAAACCTAACGACAAATATATAAAAGAACAAAAACCATTCATATATATATATACATATGTATATATATATATATTATATATATTATATATATATATATATATAGATATATATATATATATATATAAATATATATATATATATATATGATGTCGACATTCAACAACCATCACCTTTTTAAGCAATATAATTCTTCATAATGATTAAAATGAATCAGACTTACGTAGATGATTATATATTTCGAGCTCAACTATCTTCTTAACATCAGATGTCAGTTTGATGACATAACAAGTCGTGAAAGCTAAAAAATCAAACCAATCAGAGACATAACCACCTAGACTAGTACTTAGAATAATCAAAACCAAATGGCATAAAATTACTGCAGGTAGAGAGAGAGAGCTATGCATAAATAATTCGAGATGGACGGTGTTTCAATGTAAGAATAATTACGGGTAATTATTTATAATCGCGCTCGAACGTCAATTGATGTTATGATATGAATAATAAAAAAAATCCAAATAATCACCTGTAGCCATACACTGTCGGCACCAAGAGTTAACGCCGCCGCCGCTGGCATCAAAGGACTCTTCTCATTGATGTGTTCCTTAACAACATATGGGCTTTTGGATTTTACGCGATCCGGTAATTTTCCTCAAAACATCTGTGGCTCCTAATAGCGAAAACATTAATCACGAAATATGCCAAGCCGGTTAAGTTGGTGATTGATATGTAAAATGCAGCGACGGACGTGATGAGAATTCCCTCTCTCTCCTTGTTAATCGATCTCGCCGTATCCATTTCTCTATCTTGCGGTTGCCACGTGGAGCGTTCCCGGATATTCTAACGAAACGAATATCTTGGTACGAAGAGGCAATCAATACAAAACATTTAGTAAATAAGCCGTAGGACTGCAACAGTCAGTGTGGATCATTTATCTCGTCAGGCGATAAAACTGACATTAATAGCAAAATGACATAAATAGAATATTCCCGTTTCTGGGTAGAGGGAAGTCGACCACTGTGATCACTCAGCTGGAACCACGTAATGTACTCTAATTGTCTATGAAATAAAAATGATATAATACAAATACCGCTAACTAAACTATTTCGTTGAGCAAAAAACTAATTAAACTCGGATAAAAAAATCTCCATTCAACCAGTGATGACAAACATTCTAGAGGATTCTGAAATAAGTACGGCAAATACGGGCCAACTTTTAGTTGAAATCCTTCAATAACATTCCAACAGTTGCATCGTGAACGATAAGTTTATTGCTAAATCAACATCGATTTCTGGTATTTTCTTTTCTCCCTTTATTTTTTCACAATAAACAGTTTTGATGCCCAATAACTTATAAGACACGAAAGGCACCATTTGAAGAAAATCAGTCAATTCAGTTGCATTGTGTCTGTTTTTCTTCTCTTAATTTTTCATTTGTCTATAATTATGTTTTTGAATATCTGTACTGTATCTCTGGTTAGATAAAACTGTTCTAATCTGAAAATTAAGAAAAAATAAGAAAAAAGAGGTTTCATAAATACACCTTACAGACTACCGATGATAAAATGACAAGTTAAGCTACAAACAAATTATTAGTAAAATAAAACTTGAATCTTATGTTCTTAAAAATAAAACTCTCATAGGCAGCAACAAAACCAAACACCAAAAAAGGACAAAAAGTCACAAGCATGCACAAGATACACACAACATGCAAAGAAAGTCTACAGACTGTGTCAAGTCAGGATTGAAAGGTATAATAAAAATAAAACAAAATTATACAAGTCAACATGATCAATGTCAGGAAATTATTAAAAATGAATATGAAATCCTCGAGACAATACCACGTAAGTGTAATTCATACGAATAAAAAATTAAAATATGAAAAACTATGTTGCAATTATAACTATATTACTAATTCCGTTGAAAAAAAAAAAGAAGTGAAATTTACCCTCTAGGTACTGACGGTCTTTGGATGAAGTATTTTATGATCACAACACTTGGGAAATTGTCGAAATAAGTCCCTTTAATTCCCTATAATGTGGACCTAAATTATAGGGTTTAGAGGGGGTTAGAACCCATCAAATCCCCCAGCCAACCTAACAACTTCTCCCCGCCCCCTTCATCCCGGGAACAGACTCTGGAAAGATTACGCGGCACGGAAAGGCGAGAGCCTCAACCCTTCCCTCAACTCAACCATCGCCATACCGTCCAACCCTTTCCCACAAGAATTTCACTGCATATCTTCCCAAAAGCATTTCACCAGGAAAGCAATCAATAACTTCACTTAGAATATAATTTAAATAAAAAAAAAAACTATATGCATTGAATAAATATAAAAATAGCAACTGGAATGAAAAAGGGTATGTCCCCGCAACCAAATGAAACTAGAAAGAAGTATTCTCTAGTGTCAGTTCCTCTTCGATGCATGCGTTAAGAAACGATAAAAAAAATAATAAAAAAACGAGAGAAAAAAAAAAAATTTCCCCCTAGACCTTAATCGCTCAATCCTTTCGTTAGGCTGAGATTTCCCGACACTCAACAGGTTGGGATCATTGCATCTCCTCTTGCTTCTCTGACAAATAGTGCATCATTCATGACGTGGGTTCTTCTCACCGAAAAACATTCGGCTTTATGGGAAAATTCAACTTTTATGGAATAGGAAATGTCGCGTACGTCGTCGGCGTCTCCCGGACGGTCGCTGATCTTGGTCGGATTCTCCTTCAGAAGGCCGGGATGTTTCACGGAGCGGTCGAAGGAAAGACTGAGGATGATTCTAGATCCTTTCTTCAAATCGTCTACTGACTGAGAGCTCTACAGCCAGAGAGTAATTTCAAGCATTTAACACACGTTTCCTAGACTGTCAATAAATGACAAGTTACTAAAAACATCTACTTTTCTCTCTCTCTCTCTCTCTCTCTCTCTCTCTCTCTCTCTCTCTCTCTCTCTCTCTCTCTTATTTTCAGATATGCCCCGTAGATTCTAACGTAAAACTGCACTTGAAATACAAAAAAAATTATTGCGCATTAGAATCCAAATGAGAATACCAGTGACATGAAAAAAAGGTAACCACAGACTTTTTTTTTTTTTTTTAAATCTCTCCACTTCCAAAGAACTAGCACGAACACATGTTTACTTTAAACGGATTTATTACCATCGTCATGTAGCATTGGCGACTTCCCTTTTCCTTTCCATTTTAAAAGGTTTTCCTCCTCTCTCTCATAGCGTTATTGGAAAATCTAAAATCATTCCTATCTCGGAGAAAACACATTATTCCATTCGATTAAGACGGCCACAGTATGCCAACAGCGAAAGAACTTAAGATTTTATAGAGAGAGCTTTCTGCAGGCAAGACTTAAGCAATTAAGAAACCAATGCACATATATTAACAGAGCACATAGGTTGAGAGAGAGAGAGAGAGAGAAGACAGGGAGAGAGATGAAAGTAAGAAAGTGAGGAAGAGATAGAAAGAGAAAGAGAGAGAGAGACGAGGGGAAAGAGAGAGAGAGAGAGAGAGAGAGAGAGACTGTGGGCTTGGGTAAGGAATTCTCAACATGGGCGCTGGAGCGCACTAATTCTAGTTGGCAGGAGAGACATTGATACTTCACACCCATACCAATCCGCCCACACATACACAACTCGCACTCACGCCCACATTGAGTTAAACCGAACTGATGATTACTGTGGTCTAAAGTGGGTTCTTTTTCTCCCTACACCCAAGTTCGCCGTATAGGTACTTAAGAGGAGAGAGTCCATCTCCTATATCCTCCGCCTCCAACAACACTGCCTCTATAACGATGCATATACGGGTCATATTCACAAGAGTTGATCGGTGATTTTGATCTGAAATGATTCCGCGCTATTGGCTGCATTAGGAGGAGCTGCTTGCAGACTGCAAGATAATGAGAACTAAGTATGTCTGTCATTAGAAAGTAAGCAGACAGTATTGGACCTTTTTGTTTTTAAATCCGATACCAGTGTCTCAGTTTATTCAGTTCGAGGTGGCACAGCAACATTTTATCAGCTGTCATGTGTGAGTCATCTACTGGTTTGTTACGCAAACAATACCTTTAAAAAACTGCCGTTATATGTAACAATGTGTATAATGACAAACTGAAACATATATATATATATATATATATATATATATATATATATATATATATATGTAAGTGCAACAAGACATATTTAAACGGGTTGCAAAAACATCACTTGCAAAAACTGATCTATAACGCATTGGCCCATGCATCGCAAAATACCGGACACATTCGATGACTTTTAAAAACAACACCTAGAACATTTACAGTGTGTCTAGGAGGAAAGCTGCGTACATATACAGGAATTCGAAAACACGCACCAAGGAGTCGGGATCTTAGTTATTGGCATATTCTAAGCGACGGCACTAAGTTATTTTAATCAATCAATCAGTGCAAACACATATATGTGCATACAGTAATAATATATATATATATATATATATATATATATATATATATATATATATATATATATATATATATATATATATAATATAAACAGATAATATAGACTCAATGAAGAATATCAATAAATATCATTCCCTTTCTTTGTCTTCTTATCACCATTATTATGGGCGGATCTTCCGTCTACTTATCATCACTCAGTCGATAAGTAAGTGTACCAAAGACTCGGCTAAAGACCACCTATAGCTTCTCAGTATCACGGAGAAAGCAGTCGCCAGCAGTTTCACGTCGAAAGGGGATGAGAGTGGCTCATTCCCATTTCCTTATGATTTTCTCCTTTGCACACACACACACACACACACAAGGGCAGAGTAAAATGTACATATTTCGTTAAAAAAAAAAAAATCAATCCTCTACACCAGTTCTCCAACATACACTTAGTCATTCATTTTTGAAATAAGATATGCGATAAACAATAAATCAACATAAAAGAACGCTAAACAACATATATTCATCTATAACTCGCATATGGACAATACCCTGATGCACAGAGAGAGAGAGAGAGAGAGAGTGGGCATAAGAAAGAAGACATCAAAGCAGGCGGGATCCGAAGAATATCTGAAGCCTACACAAGGATGGCAGAATAGCGCTGATATCATGAAATAAGGGAAACGGGAGAGGAAGCCAAAGAAGAAAAGTCATCGTAAGAACAAAAGCGCCACACTAATTCGTATAATCTATAATCAAGAGGGTAAGAATTATCACTGAAAGTACTGCTAGGCTGATCGAGAGAGAGAGAGAGAGAGAGAGAGAGAGAGAGAGAGAGAAGGATAAGGGAGGAAAGAGGGTGTCTACGCACACCCGAGGGGTGGCGCTCAGTCGAGTGGCAAGCGGACCCAGTTTTCGCCGGTGTTCCCATGAGAGGGGAAAAAGGAACTGGCCTAAGAGGATATGTGTGTATGCTTTCTTTTCCTTCTATTCTTCATTCATTTTTGTGGATCTACGGCTTTTTGGCTTTCCATTCTCGCACCCGACTCCCACCCCCTCAATTTTTTTCTCGGGCATTCTCCATTTTTTGAGTGCGGTTCTGCATTTTCTTCTGTTATATCTTTTGTTACTTTTTGGCGGCGACAATTTCTTTGTTTCGAAAAATCGCTGTTATTGTTGGTTGGTTAACACGTCCGCGGAAAGAGGGTTTAAATGGCCTCGCACTATGGCTTCCTAGAGGGTGGCCATTTGTCGGGGAAAAAACCTCGTCTTCCAATACAGGATTTTTCTATATTATAACCAAATATAAATAAATACAAATTAAATATATGTTCAATGGAAAACTTACGAACAATAAACGAATGAATAGCGTTGTAAAAACCGACTGAATAGCTCTTACGACTAACAGAGGGAACACAGGAGTTGTTACAAAGACACAATAGATAAACACAAAGTAAATATAAGATCACCGGAAAACACACGAATGAATAACAAAATTAAAATGACCGAATAGCTCTTTGAAGACACTCGAGAAAGCACTGAAGTCGGAGGTATGTTCGCTAGAGGGGCTGGGCAGCAAAAACGGTATATTTCAGTCAAACATTATAAAAATAAATAGGATTTACGAAACCTCGGCTTCTGATATTACAGTCTTATAATAAGTGAAAATACTCCCGTATAATGTCATGATAAAAATTATCTATTATCATTATTATTATGCTAATACAAAACTCGCATTCCCAAGATGTAGCACTCCTTAGCAATTAATAATAATAATAATAATAATAATAATAATAATAATAATATGCTGGTAGAACACCTTCATTAATACAGGTTTTATTGAAAATAATGGTTATTTCAGCCGCGCTTATTTTGTATAAAAGTTTCTCTATTCTTCTTATATTGTAATAGAAAGAATTGAGAAACTTCTATAAAAAAATAATATAATAATAATAATAATGATAATAATTAAACTCAGTTCACGCCTGTCTTTTAATGCACTACTGAAACAGGCCATGTATCATTGTGTATATAGAATCTGTTCATACAGACAACTTCAAGATACTTATCTATCCCATTTTTTTTTTAACACAACGTTCATCCGCGCGAAAAAGTTAGATGTCTAAACACACGTAAAAACTCATAAATAAAACACCTTAACGGGACCACACGCGCGTGTGCACGCACGTGAAGAGCTCGCTGTCGAACACCTCTATACTCCACTTGTGGCCAAAAGCGTGAAACCGCTATTATGAAAGGGGAATATATATGCATTTTTTTATTACGAAATTTAACCCACTTCCTGTCATATCGTAACAATCAAAACGACCGCAAATTGAGATTTACAAGCAATTAATTAGCCAGGTTTGTTACGGAGATGATTTGAAGCACAGGTGAACTGTCTATGTTATTCATCACAGCAATGTTTATGCGCCATGGATTTTCTTGAAGGTAATCGAAACTGTAATAATACAATTTGTGAAAAACGAATAACATATTCAATAACGTATCGGAGTTTTTTTTTTTATTAAGAGATGCAGTACACTTGTAAAACACATAATATATAGTATATATACATATTACATAGTATAACATAATATATACTATATGCATAATATATAGTATTTATACATAATATATGGTATAACATGGGTCCAATGTAAGCATACACACATTACACTTAGAGACAAACAACCAAAAACAAAAATAAAAAGCATCAATATTAAGTAAGAAAATTACGAAGCATTAAAATTAATACCGTACAAAAGAAAAAAGGGGGGATGGGGTGGGGGCGGGAGCAGAAACCCCCTTTGTAAAAGAAAATTTTTTTCTTGAACTTAACAAATGAGGACCAC
The DNA here is from genome assembly GCF_015104395.2 of Macrobrachium nipponense. Lineage (NCBI taxonomy): Eukaryota > Metazoa > Arthropoda > Malacostraca > Decapoda > Palaemonidae > Macrobrachium > Macrobrachium nipponense. The sequence continues at coordinate 79,675,581 of NC_087213.1, read as the reverse complement.
GTAGGATTTGGTGATATCGAGATCCGATGAAGAAGCAAAGATGTGAAAATGATTCATTTGACAATCAAAACTCTACAAAAGACGTTGCAATACTGGTATAACGTAGACAGAAATTCAATATTCTCCACCAACTTTACACTATATAATAGAGTTTCGAACTTCTAATACATTTACGATGGACATTAGTGGGAACTGAATTCAGAAGTTTCTTCGTTAATTCTAAAACAGACCGCCAAACAATTCCACACATATGTTAAGAGCATACTTATCCCTCTAGAAATAGTATCATCATTATTATTATCGCAGTAGTAGTATTAGCAGTAGTAGTAAATGCCATCACAAGAGGCCCGCACAGCGAACAGCAAAATACACACGAAGTCCGTTTCACTTCCCCTTCCGTTTCTGCTGCAATTTCTCGCGCAATCTATATCCAAAAAGGCAGCGGGGAGAAAGAGCGAGATAGAAATTTTCTTTAATCTCTCCCTAGTCATTTTCTCTTTCTTTTCCTTCCTGGCGGCGAGACCGAAACATGTCCCGTACTATCACTTCCATACCTCCCTCCCGCCGGTGGTGAACACAGGAGATAATCCTTAAGCCTTGTCTTAGACTATTTTCCACGGCCCCTGAATCATTCCAAAAAGCCCCCATCCCTTCTGGGGGCCCTTTCACGGAAATGGCTCCCAATAGCGACAATCGCCTGTTATCAGTTTTCATAACTCTATTTTCAAACGTTATTTACGCCATGAACTGTGAATTATGTTTTCTCAAAAACTTTACACGTTACATTCAAGATGGTGTCGGGAATCTAGATTTTTCTTCATTTCCCATAATACTCGTGATCTCTACTAAAACATTTTGGTTGAACTGTCAAATTATAATTTAGCTTTACACTTCACTCGCCTTCAAGAAACCAATTCTACTTTTCTCGCCGCTGATCCCAGCGCTACTTTTAATGAAGATATCAGCAGTGTTCTATGATAACATGCATTACAAAAGCTTCTTGTCCACTGAACAAAAGGTCCTCAAATATTCAAGACCTGACGACACTATAGATATTCAAGGTCCTTCATTATTCCTGAAACACCTATGATTAAGAAGCAATTACGGCAACTTATTTTCACTGACTTCAATGAGTGCAGGAGGAACTCCACAGATTTTTTTTACCGCAAACAGTCCTCAGTTAACGACGTTTAAAATCATCATATCTATTTCTGAAATGATCATACAATAATCTGAATAGCTACAATAAATACTTTAATACGACTAAAGTAATTTCTCCATTATTTCCAATATTTATCATATATATAACATATTTTATGTATAATATTTTAAATTTTAATATATATATATATATATATATATATATATATATATATATATATCTATATCACTAAAATAAGGAAATAATAGAGATACATACAGCAACTTCTACAAAAGCGAAGCGAGAGACGATAACACTAACGTACACTATCCATAAAATAGATATCGTTGAACTATCGACCATTCCTAACGATTATATATGTATATATAGTATATATATATATATATATATATATATATATATATATATATATATAAATATATATAGTGTGTATGAATTTATAGAATTAAAATTTCTTATCGTTGTCCCACCATTAAAGAGAACAATCCGAACATATAAACAAGTCTACCGAAGACTGACGCAGATCAGAAGTTAATTCTACGGACATGAGGTAAGTTACCGCTCTCTATCACGCGCACAATCTATTACGCATTGGAGTATACTCTGGAACACTTGTATTCCATTATATATATACTATACACATGGAGTCTGAGAGGATCACAACACATGACTGCATGCGTGACACGCATACACAGGATATAAATGTACCATATATAAAATAACAGGGGCAAAAACCGTTCTCGCTGAACTCCTACATCTATATATTTCTATTGTTTTGAGCCCAATAATATTATATTTCCTACATTCTGAGAATAAAAAAATATATGTGCATTAATATTATTATTACTATTTCAAACGACTACGATTCTCCAAACGATACTTCCATTTCGCTAATCCCGGTACACCCTTCGAGGTCCGGCAAAAGCTCACCCTTGCGAATTCCGTCCCCCATTACTTCCCTTAGCGCCCACTCCCCCAAAATCCCCTCCCCCCCGCGCCCCCTGCCCCTAATTTCCCCTTCACAACGAATATTCCTCGCCCTCACCACAGAACTTCATACCAATTTCACCGCACACACACACACAAACTCACAACCGTTGCTATCGCTAATGCGCTGTCTCTTGGTACCGTGCATTCGAGAAAGATAAGATAGCACCGGTGATCGTTACCCATCCGCTTATCTCAAGCTGGCATTGAAACAGGGACAAGAGATAGAAATAACTTAATGGCTCCAATTAATACATATATATATAGTAATACTATATATATATAATATATATATATATATATATATATATTATATAGAATATATGAATAGTATATAGGTATTAATTATGTATGTATGTATGTGTGTATATAATATATATATATATATATATATATATATATATATATACTATATATATATATATCTATAATATAGATATATATATATATATATATATAACATTAAGCCGTTTCCCCAAACTAACTTGGAGAGAGGAGCCAACACAACGGTCACTCTCGCAGTCATGCTTCAACTGCTGAATAAAATAACGTGTGCAAAATTGTCATAATCTCTCGCACATAATAATTATTCACAGACGACCCGCAATATGGATAGCTCGCAACTTTATATCGCGGTTGCTTTTATCCGAAAGGATAACGCCGTCACAAAAAGCGATTCGCAAATGTGGCACATAGATTTCATAAATGTCAGTCCTCAATAACGTTTGCGTTTAGAGGAGGTTACTGTGTAATTCAGTATTACAGTTAATAAAATTATTTAAAAATAAATTAATCCGAAATACCGCTAAATAAACTCATTTTAGATAGAGTCCACGTTGTCTCTCATACTATTTTATTCGTAGAAGCAGCAAATGTGGAGATGGCGCTGGTCACACTAGCAATAATAGTAAATGTTCGATAAGGTACAAAAAAATAGTATTAATGGAAAACGATGATTCATGACATGAATAACATAAAGGATAAATACTAAATTTAATATATTTTACAATAAAACTGAAAACTATAACAACAGCTAAATCACACGGTGAATTTCAAAGAGACAGATAGTAATATAATAATACTAACACTATAATAATAATAACAATAAAATTACTGATCATCAACCGAAACTTTCCCACGGAGAACCACCGAATACTGACAAAGAAAAATCATGAAGAGAGAATCTATTCGATATCCCGGCTACGGCGCACAACAACGCCATATAATGTAACCTGAACACATCGCCATACAACGTAGCATTTTTTTTTTCGTTAATACGGAGACAACAAACGCACCTGTGGCATTAGTGGCACCTACTAATTATCACCGCCCAATCCTCTGTCCGTGTATAAAAGGTGAGGGAGAGAATACACGCACCGAGTTCAACGCTTTAGATTTGTCTATATATTTTCCATACGATTACTAATGGTTCGAAAATTAAACACTAACATCTCACTCTGCGCTGTAAGTCTCATTCTCAATCATATGCCAAAAGCGAAGGCACCTGATAATAATAATAATAATAATTACGATAATAATAACCATGGCCTACCAAATATACTATACACAAATAGACACATATACTTTTTCTCCTTCAATGCGTTCGTTTCGCCGGAAGGTTTCACCTTTCCTGCTAAGACGCTAACACCAGGAAATGCCGAGATATATATATATATATATATATATATATATATATATATATATATATATATATATATATAGAGAGAGAGAAGAGAGAGAGAGAGAGAGAGAGAGAGAAAGAGAGAGAGAGAGAGAGAGAGAGAGAGAGAGAGAGAGAGAGCATATGTCTATGTGAAGGAAAACTAAAGACAATTATTGCATCTGAATGATTACTTTAAACGAAAACGTTAAATAAGCAAAGAAATAAACAAACTTGGTCATTTTTACGATAAAATTGAACAGAAAATATTATTAGTGATAAGTAGTGGGAGGGGAGGGGGGAGGAAGGATGGGGGAATTAGGCAGGTTATCCCGGTTCTAATTAATGAGGAGGACAGTCTTGATACAGGTGTGTTTACATCTGTTTACGGGCACACACATATACACACATCTGCTCTCCCTAACGGCAAGTACAGGTGAGTCTAACCTTATATCACCCAGCTTAAGCTACCAAGTTCATGAATAAATGAATACGAATGAAAAATAACTCACAAAATATCCGAGGTTCACTACAACTGCCTCAACCGTACCAAGAAATGCAGGATCATCTAACATCCAATTAAGAATGAAGAGACTTGCATTTCGATTTGTTGCTCCTTTGTTCACAATTCGGGTTTGTGCAACGTGCACTACAAAAAGGGACGTGTATCCATGATTTGATATCATCTTCTAAATCAATACACTTCCATAGACTGTTTGTATGTATGAATACAAATGAATTTTTATCACATCACCGTCTCACTTTCTAGATTCACAAATATTAAGCTACGAATACCGCTTATTATCAAATTCGCTCTGCCTTGGAAACAATACACATGGGGAATTAGAAAAGATAAGTGGCTCATCACCTGCGGATTCGTTATGTTTGTTTGTATATATATATATAATATGTATATGTATGTATGTATGTATATGCATATATATATATATATATATATATATATATATATATGTATAGATATATATATATATGTATATATATATATATATATATATATATATATATATATATATATATGTATTCGATAACGACTGAAAAATTTCTTGCGACTATCCTGCACTTATAATCACTACAACGGAATATATACGGAATATAGCTGTGGTACATTATTTGCAGATCATACTTTTTATGAAGTAATGTAACCCAAACAGTTCTACCGGCGTTTACGCTAAAGATGATACTTTTCGAACGTTTGGTGAAAAATATGGATTCCAGTGGGCCAAAATTAAATGAAAGCGAAAGAAAGAATTTAACACGGATCTGATTCATTAGGCTTTCGTGTTAAACGCAATTTCCGTTTGTCACAAATTTCCATCGCAGTTTAGCCATGAACTATGAAGTTACAACCATAGCCATTAACTATGAAGTTATAATCATAGAGAACATATAAACGGCATTATATATATATATATAATATATATATATATATATATATATATATATATATATATATATATGTAGTATGTATATGTATGCATAATTATCACAGCAATACATACATATATATATATATATATATATATATATATATATATATATATATATATATATATATATATATATATGACACAATACAAAAAGCAAAAACTTTGAAGTTCGTGTTTGTGATTATAAGCAGATTACAGAAAAATTTGAACTAACTGCTATTGGTTTATTGCGATAAAATTTTAGGGAGAGAATTACATGGCATAACCAAAGAAAATCAAGTGAAAGCTTTGAAACGCCAGTTCAGTTCTTCATATCATTTATAATGAAATCATTTGCCAATTTAAAATATATATATGCCCTTTTTCTTCAGGTCAAACATAAACAACTGTAATGCATAAAACATTTACATTTAACAGAACATTGGAGCGTAATCCAGGCACAGAACGTGCAACAGTGTATCTGCTCTGTATCAGGGATAACGTCTCCATGGGTAAAACCTACTGATGTTAACTACCTTCATTACTGAATAAAATCAATAGCTAAGGGCAAGAACCTTTGCCGCTAATGGAGTATATTTAAACATTTATCAAACTTATGCGGTTGCAAAGAACATTTTCAGTAAACTAAAACATATTTCTTGACCAACGTCCGTGCACAAACACATACGCATCTACATGTAGTATGATATATATATATATATATATATATATATATATATATATATATATATATATATATATATATATATATATACATATATATATATATATATAATATCATAAACTACTCAAAACACATGGCAACGCTGATGTTCCAAACGCTTTACATAGTTTCGAGAAATTTCGGTAAGAATATATATACATACAAAATATAAATAATTCGCCCCAGGTATTAAGTGTAAGTACATACGCGCTTATTACACTCTTGTGAATACACAGATGCGACACGGGCACACGCATCTTACATTAATGTGAGAGAGAGAGAGAGAGAGAGAGAGAGAGAGAGAGAGAGAGAGAGAGAGAGAGAACTGCGACAAGTAGCGCTGGTCGGTGCCGCACGGGCGGACCCGGTAGCTGTCGGGGAAGGACAGTTAGCGAGCGAGCTATCGGAGAAAACTCACTTAAGTTCCTCCTCATCGCCGGGAACGATTTGGAGACTTCAACCCACGTTCGACCTCACACACATTTCACTGTTGCCAAAGATATCGCCCCTGCGGGAAAAACTCAAGGTGCGCATCGCGTCCACATGAGTTAGTATTAACCACGCTTTGTATACTGGTATACGTATAGAGATCCATACAAATTCTTACTGACATAACTATGTGCCTTTACGCCAACCATTTTTCATTTTTATTTGATTCCAGATAAATTCAAAAATATTAAATCGGCAAAGACTCAAGTCATTTATTCACCCGCAATATCGACGACTTCCCTCTTGATTTGTAATGGCATCAACTTATTACTACTGAACGTTATATACTACATTAGATCGGTGTGATTTGCCAAAAATATATTCTAATGGTAATTCTTACGATATTGTAAAACTTACATCCGAAGAGAGTTAATGATTTTGCAGACTTTAAAAATATGTGCGGTGACATATATGTGAATACATACAGACATTATTTACATTATATATATATATATATACGTATATATATATATATATATATATATATATATATATATATATATATATATATATATATAGCTTACCGTAACTGCTACGGTAATCGCGAATTCTTTGCTTGCGAGCACAATATTTGCAAATATCTTCTAAAATCTCTTTCGCAAATCACAAATAAAATCATGCTTGAGGATTTGCTTAGTAAAATCGACAGCTGGCTGTGGAACGGTGATAATCAACTAAGAATATACTAAATAAATTAAATATTTACTAAATGAAATGGAAAAATTAAAAATAAAAATTTTCACATATCGTGGAAGAAGTTCAGTGGCCAAGTCAACATCCACATTAAAATAAACGATACCATACATGCATCACATGTTTCCCGTTTCCGGCTGAGGGAGACTTGAGCGAGAGAACGATCACATTAATGAATCGCACACGAATGTATACTGCCACCTGCAAAGGCCGTGTTCCGTGCAGGGAGGAACCATGAGCTCTCGATATCTCTCGTCGTTATCCAGATCTTTTACCACATCAGGTGCTGCGACAAGAAACTCATTACACTGTAGATGTGGATCGTAGCATGATACGGAAAAATAACGATAATAAGGAGATTCAACAAAGTTTGTGCGCATTACGCATTACTCATACGAAACTTACTAGTCACGATATAAAGCATATTATCACATACATCCACTACTTGGCAAGTGTATTTTGGCGTATAACAGGACACTACACACGATAGCCGTATGATCAAACTCAAATTTAAGGACTTAATTCATTTCAATATGAGAGGGCTAATCAAGAGAGAGAGAGAGAGAGAGAGAGAGAGAGAGAGAGAGAGAGAGAGAGAGAGAGAGAGAGAGAGATTAATAATGTCCATTTCCAAAAAAACTTCATATCTCTAGCAGATATTTTTTTTATCGTGGATTCATAATATTACCGCTGAAATGCCTTGACATTACAGTGATACAAAAACATTCATAGCTCTCTGAAAAACACCAATGCTGTAACAATAATGATCGTTAGGGTGAAGTGGTTTGGTCAGTCACATTTACAATTGGAAACAAGGTAACAAAACAGAAACAAAGACGTATTATTACGGCAAAATGACTTAGGAACTACAAACAGCAAACAGTGCAAAAAATCTCACTGCAAAAAAAAAAAAAAAAAAAAAAAAAAAAAAAATGTCATTCACTTAAGGAAGTGTGAGACGAGCCCAAAAGCCCTTAATATAAATACAAGCAAAGAGATTCCAAAAAGGTGAACATTACGCTGAGTAATAGGATAGCAGCAAGTAGTTTTCCGTCACTTAGCAGCCAAACTCAAAAGCTTAGTTGGAGTCGCACTCAAGGCAGTTATAAGCAGTAAAAATTCACACGGGTGCCGATGCGGAGCACTGTGCGCATTCTTACTTAGAATAAATACCCTGATTTTGACCCCTTGGAGAAGAGTGAGTTCATACACGAAGTCTTTTCTTTGTGCCCACTAAAAGGATACAATGAGGAAAAGCAAAAAATAATGCAAAATTCACAAATAGCGTCACTGGCAATGGAATGACAAAAATGGTTTGTTCCAAAGTGAATAACGCTTCGAATATATACTCACTCAAGGGTTTTAATTTTAATTTACAAAATAAAAATTGATTCTTTAAAAAAAGATAAATAGAATAGAGAGAATGTCAGCGAGAGAGAGAGAGAGAGAGAGAGAGAGAGAGAGAGAGAGAGAGAGAGAGAGAGAGAGAGAGAGAGAGAGAGAGAGAGAGAGGGGACCGCTCAAGCGACGAAAAGACTTCACACTAGGCCAAGCCACTCAAAAAATTAATTCATAAAAAAAGAGTATCATCACCACCACACACAAATTGGCAACGAGAGCCCAACGATAACCGTGATAAACCCCTTCTGTGGGAGCTTTGGTCTGCATTGCCTCACACTTCCTGCAAGTCGAGAAAGAGAAAAGGCCCTCCAAGGTTGCCCGGATGAAGAAATCATAAATAAAATGAATATAATAAAGAACAACCAGCTATAAAGTGATTTATAAGACTAAAGTTTGTTGTTACTTGAATAATTTCACTTGTCAACGGAAAAAAGGAAGCTCCATAAATTTAAGGGTGAAATACTTATTGATAGAAAGTATTGACTATGGGATTAAATAAAAAATATAATGACAGACAACTCCCTCCCCACCGACTACGAACATTTCGTTATATCACAAACAGGACAAAGAAATACCATTCGTCTTATTGACTTTGGAAGAGACTGATTCTCTTATTTAGGTCTTCTGAACCCTTGAACAGTGAAAAAACAGGGGCATCTCTAAAGGGCGGGTCTAACCGCTAAGAAAAAAATGGTTCGAATTTCGTGAAGGGGCCAAAAATAATAAGAAGAGGCTGAATTTCAATCGTATTCTTTTGTCTTGTGTTGTTCTAACTTGGTGGGTGAGAAAGGATAGTTGCTTGGGCCTATGGAGTATAATAAAAAGTGGGCTGCTTTAGGCTTGCCACTGAGGGGGTCTCATGGCTAGGGTTCGGGCTGTACCTGTACTTGTAGTCTGGATGCTCCTTCATGTGCACTGCTCGCAGTCTCTTGGCCTCGTCGATGAATGGTCTCTTCTCGGTCTCCGAGAGCAGCTTCCACTCGGCCCCGAGACGCTTCGAGATCTCCGAGTTGTGCATCTTGGGGTTTTCCTGGGCCATTTTGCGTCTCTGGCCTCGAGACCAAACCATAAAGGCATTCATGGGGCGTTTCACTCTCTCGGCGGCGGAACTGGAGGCCGAGGCGTTACTTTTGTTGTTGCTGCTGCTATTACTCGAGCTGTTGTTGGTGGAGCCGTTGTTGTTGTTATTGGTGGAGCTATTGTTGTTGTTGGTGGGCGTCGGCACGTGTGTTTGGGGAGGCGAATGGGCGCTCATGCTCCCGACGGACGCCAGGGAAGGGGTCGAGAGTGAGGAGGTGAGCGAGGAATTGAGCGAAGTCAAGGAGGAAGGGTGAGACAGGGAATACGTGTGGGAATGGGAATTGTGATGGGCATGGGAGACGGTGTGGGGAACTGAATGGGAATGGGAGGAATGAGGGGGCAAGTGTGGGGAATGCAAACTGCCCCCTTTGAGGTCTGGCGGGTCGAGGGTGAGCATACTGGATGGCTTGAGCGCTGCGCTGCTGTAGTACTCCAGGGTGGCGGCTTCGCGGGGCTCCTTGTGGCTGACGGATTCGTGCCTCCCGCTGTTACGCCAACGGCGTTCCCACACAGACCTCGCTCCCTCCACCGCCGCAGGGTATTCAGCGCCCGACACAAGGGCACTGTAGGACTTGATGCCGGCAATGGTGGCTTTCTTGGTGACAGTCGGGAATCTAGCACTGCATTTATCGGCGGCTGAAAGCCAAAACGAGGGATATGTGCGTTAATGTGTGTTGCACTGAGTTCTCGATATTGTTGAGTTACGTAGCAAGCGAGTACAGAACCACCACTTGTTGTTGTCTCCACTCTACACTATTCACCGTATTGTGGCTAGAGTAACCCTGGACACATGAATGGCACCACAGAGCACGCTCTATACACGTCCGTTCACTGTGAAAGCCGTCTATTATTTACCTTTAATTTGGCTCCGACTCGGGATGTGTTATCGATTGACTAAACTTCACCATCCACGCAGACTGGCCAATCAGCGCGCGCCTCGCTCCGCCCCCTGAGATCGTCCCACCAATGAGAGGAAGGCACTGGGTGACGTCACAGAAGAGGGCGGGACCCCGGCATTTTTCTACTGGTATTAGGAGCAGTAGGGTCAGACGGAGGAGTACTTGTACAAAATGCGTGATGAGGACAAGAATCCTGCATAGCTATACAGGCATCACCCTACGAAACTTTCTATCGGGCCCAAGTTCTCTCTCTCGCTCTGTTTGCCCGTCAAGCGCTCCTGTTTGTCGAATAAACTCCCCGTCCGAATGGCTTTCCGACGCCACTCATCTCATCACGGTAGCTGCAGGTTCGGAGTTTTCATGTCTGGCCGATGGATGGCATCGCATCGGCAGCAGTTCATGTGGTGGTTACAAACACTCGTTTCGCGTCCTGCAGTCTGTCCGAATTCCCCGTTGTCTCGTTGCTATCGTGAACCCAGCATCACGAGGTGATTATGATTAAACATGGATACCATTTTTCATTTCTGCGTATCCCCCTGAGTACAAGACGCCATGAAAATGGGGGAAAAAACCACGTAGTATCCTGCGACTATCTATCTATCTCATGGCGTCATAGACGGAGAAGAGAGTAAGACAAAGATGGATTTTTTTTTTTTTATCTTTCCCGAGTGACCGCTACAACCCGTGAGAGAGAGAGAGAGAGAGAGAGAGAGAGAGAGAGAGAGAGAGAGAGTTTCTGGGGCCTTGGGAAGAGAGAGAGATGCTGGTGAGCCAACCTAGCTGGCAACCTGCTAATACACCATCATGCAGGATGTCACTGGCTCCTACACTCCCTATTTTTGGTTTATTTAACTCTCACTCTCTCTCTCGTCAGTGACGTCGGTTTATGTTTTCCTTTGTTTCTGACGGCAGTTCATGGGGATGCTCCAATGATCACTGCTTTCAACATTAGCGAAGCCCGAACGAGGCCGACACTGCTGAACACGTTACAAGAATGTAAAAGGAAATTCTCAAGTTACGACAGTCGTGACCCCGCCTCCAAGAGGGTCCTATCGCCCCGCCCCTCCGTGACGTCACCAAATCAGTTTTTGCGCAAGCCAATGGGGAAACGTGTACGACTCCGCCTCAAAATTGAATTTCTGAAACTTGTGCCTGATTTCATCCACCAATTTTCCCAACTTAATTACAGGGTTAGTAAATAAAATGGTCACTTAAAATGTTAAATCCAACGATGGTTTGGTTAATCACGGGGCGTCTCGAGGCCGACGAATTTGTTAATATATTGTGCAAAGGCACAGGAGCCTAACTGAGAGCTAAGCCTGTCACTTAAGACTAGCCATAGGATGAGGGTTCACAGGATGACAGACTCTCTCTCTCTCTCTCTCTCTCTCTCCACAAACACACACACACACACAATCGCGGATATAGCCAACATATCCGAACTACATACGTATAATATATTCACTACACTCGATCTATAATGGCCCGTAAGTGGCATCTAATATTCAACCCAAATGACATGATCTCTGTCAGGCGAGAAACTGTCGAGGGTAAAGAAAGCCCTATTGAAATGAACTACGAACCCATTATGTGGAAAAGAGGGATAAATGCCGCAGAATAGAACCCAACACAAACGAATAAACATCCAACACAACAACAGGCACTCCTAGTGACTCCCAATCCGCGTTTATCAAGAGAAAATAGACGAAAACTCTAAGGAGGGCAAATCACGCGCCGACAGTACGAGGGACGATCAAAGAACTCATTCGGTCACATTGTCAGTAATATCCGTAATGTCCGTAAGTAGTGTCTATCCTTTTGGCCTCCTCACAAGGCCAACTGAATCCGAGTGATCAATGCAATCAATCCAAAACATGAGTCCATTTGCGACCCTTAAGTGAACAATTCACTTCACCACGGGAAATATTTCTGAAGCGTAGTACTTGGACAGAAAGCAAATCATTTTTTCTGAAGCGTAGTACTTGGACAGACAGCAAATCATTTATCCTCCAGGATACCAAAATCATAAGTCAGTTATTCTTCACGAAACAAAGTACAAAAAGAAAACATTTGAATGCCAAACAACGGATAAGACATTATAGTATATACAGGACAAGATCAAAGATTTCCATCAAGTCTCAGCATTCTTGGGGCGTTCAAACTTTTGGTCATCCGGTCTGGAAGCATTCCCCCGGCCGCCTCTTTTTCCCAGCGATATATTCAGTAACCCCCAACCTTCACCCCCACCTCAAATACCATCCCCTGCCCCACCATTCACCACCAACTCCCTCCCCCAACTGCCTATCTTAACACCACTTCCTCTGTCAACCCTCTCGAATAAAAGGCCGCCGAGAATAATAATGCCCACGTGAAAGTGTTCCGTTCCGAAATCCACCGACGAAAATCAACTTTTTATTCAATATAAAGAGATTTCAATAATTTATTCACCTAATTAACATATCGAATTTTCTCTCTTACATCACAGACGGTGGCAGAAGAGGGGTTGGGGTGGGTGGAGTATTTATCACTTCCAGTGTGATTATCTACTTATTCTTGCCGACTGGTATAAGACGGTAGAGATAATAAAGATTAGAGAAAAAAAAATCCATGAAAACAACGAAATACTCAATAAAAATTGTTACGGAACGACAAATTAAATAAGTCATTTTAAGATCCTACTACAATGAAACAGAAACTCATAATCATCTTCAATTCAAAGCCAATTCAGGTATAAAAAGTGACGGCAGTTTTGTTTGGACCTGGAGTCACCTTTTTGGGAAAACGTCTTTTTGTTGCATATATTAAAAAATGATCATTTTCTTGAGATGAGGATTCTTGGTAAACAAAGTGTTGGTAATTACATTCGGTCATCAAAAATTTTTTATCTAACTATTCCTTAAATGAATTTTTTTTTCACCTGAATCTTCAATAAATTAATTTCTAATATTCTTTCCAATCGAAAGCGGATTAGTTTTAGTTTTGGAAATTTTCATCAACGATTTTTCACAGGAAATCCCCAAATAATCAAAGTTTTTGCCAAGCACAGAAGCCAACTCCTGCATTTAATATCATAAATGATGTTTCGAAAAAAAATATACTAAAAAAGGACAATCACTTAAAACATCTCTGCTCCTATAAACTTGAAAAATTACAAATGTTTGCATTTGAAAATGAGTTGATTAAGAGTACACAGAAGTTATGCTCACCATTTAACAAAGAATCTGCATTGAAATTGCATAAAATCAAAGAGAAAAGAGAGTGTAAGGAGTCTTTTCAGATAATCATTTCTAAACAATTTAAAACTAAGGCGATTCTAAGAACACAGTAAAGACTCATTCACTACACGGAATCAGTACAGCAATGAATTATAATTAAGCTTATAAGCAGTCGTAGTCAGGATACGAATAGCAACTTACTTCTTCTGAACTCATGTTTTGCATAAGCTGAGACAAGGAGGATGAAACATGAATAAATTCTACAGCGAATGAATAAATTCTACAGCGAATCTTCAACCCCTCAAAATTTTAGCTGTTTAAAAAATATTTCCATATTTCCAGTTAAGTCAGCAGCAATTTTAACAGAAGACGCATTGTTCAGTTGGCATGAACATCGAACATATAAGATTATTTTCAGGGAGTAATAACTAATTCGGTAAATAAGTAGGAAATCATATACAGCAGTGAACTGAGAAATTCAACGGAGTCGAACAAACTGCACCCATCCATACCTGACAAAACCGAATGACGACCAACGCAACAGACGACTCGAGTCCCTTGAGAAGTGGGAAAAGTCGAAGCACTCACTCAGTAGACGTTAAACAAAATGGCAATCGACAAACGCGTCAGTGAATAGAAAACATGAAATGTAAATGCATAGCAAGCCAATACAATCACAATCACGGACGGTAAATCAAACTAGAGCTCCCAGCTCGAACAGAAACGAATAATCGGATCTTTCCTAGATAGCGACCCGCAAGGTTTTCGGGGGTCGTTACCTAGAGCTAATATTTATTGGAGCGAGGTCATTATCTTTATGATATTTACATTCCTTTGTTTGTGATTCTACGGCAATACCCAACCGCCTGGTACTAAACACGCCGCAAAGGTGGATGCATACCGGGTTAAAACCCACGGGGTGATAGCACCATCTAAGAGAGATCCGAATGATCGCAGTTCAGAAAGGCACAACAAACGGAACAACTAACATACATCGACTACAAAATGGGTTGCAAAACAAACAAACGACTACTAAGTCATACGAGCAGCAAACACACGAGGTAAAAAGAGAGAGAGAGAGAGAAAGAGAGGGTTCATGTGCACACGTTCTCCTACATTGGAATCAGACAAAGAATCAACACCGAGGTTGTGTGTGCGTTTTGTGTCTGTCTGTGAGAGTGTGCGTTTTCTGAACATGCGACTGGAGACAGGGGTGAGGGGGAGGAAATTCCTCTCTCTCTCTCTCTCTCTCTCTCTCTCTCTCTCTCTCTCTCTTCAATGAAACCTGATTCTTTTCCAAGTCTATCAGGCATTCGTTTTTACGTAAACATTTCTAGCACCTTATAATACCACATGAAAACAGATAAGCAGATAAGTGTACGTAAACTAATACATATATATATTATATATATATATATATATATATATATATATATATATATATATATACATATAAAATGTATATAATATATATATGTGTGTGTGTGTGTGTGTGTGTGTGTGTGTGTGTGTGTATGTCAAGGTCTTTCTATCAGTAACTTCATATTATGAAGGTAAAAAAAAAAATAAAAAAAGAACAGCCTGCTATCGCCGTCAACTTTGCATAAAAGAATCAACTTATGATACTGAGGACTTACTGATAATGGCATCCTAAAAATGGTCCCTGTTGTACAGATATTACCGAATGATATGCATTAAATATTTAATTCAGATTATGAGTAGAGACAGACAGAGATTACCCATATAACCAGGTGCAAGCAGATAAGAAGCATCAGCAACTCTATATATATATATATATATATATATATATATATATATATATATATATATATATATATATATATAAATGACCTGTCAAGGTGCAACCTATGGAAGGCTAAAGCAGAATGGCGACCTGACTCCTTTCACCAAAGGACAATTATGTTAATCCAGTTTCCAATCCTGCCCAAGTCGCCATTGGCTGCCAAGATACTCCATAATAATACTATATACATATACCTAATTTTAACATTCATCAGTGATGAAGTATGGAAGGAGCCAAAATATACGGCTTTCCTACGTTAATATTCTTTGTATGGGGCCTTACATTTCATAGAACGCAGAGAGAGAGAGAGAGAGAGAGAGAGAGACGAGAAGAGTAGAGAGAGAGAGAGAGAGAGAGAGAGAGCATACGTATATGTGTTTATCAAAATTTACCTAAAAAAAAAGAAGTGTTAAAAACTCGTGGAAATCTTTGAGAAATTAATTGGAAGTGAGAAAATAACTGCAATTCCAAATACCTTAATATCTAGCCTAATAATGAATTACAGGAACAATGCCTTGCTTGCCTCTCTCTCTCGCTCGACTCTCTCTCTCTCTCTCTCTCTCTCTCTCTCTATGGCCCATGGCACCTATTCATCCTTGAGTGAGGGTGTGTAATTCGACAATGTCATTTATCAACCCGTCGCCACTCAACATCGATTTAACCTCCACCATTACCAACCGTACGTTCGTAATTCCTCTTCTCATTATTGGAGGCAAATTTTTTCATAACTATATAAGATCGAACGCGTACACTAACAGAGCGCACGTGCGCGCACACACATACACACTCATATGTGTGTGTGTGTGTG
This sequence comes from Macrobrachium nipponense, assembly GCF_015104395.2. Lineage (NCBI taxonomy): Eukaryota > Metazoa > Arthropoda > Malacostraca > Decapoda > Palaemonidae > Macrobrachium > Macrobrachium nipponense. The sequence goes on along the minus strand of NC_087213.1, from coordinate 79,659,232 downwards.
TAGATATATATATATATATATATATATATATATATATATATATACGTATATATATATATATATATATATATATATATATATATATATATATATATATATATATATATAAGATCGGACGCGCACACTAATAGTGCGTACGTGCACACACACACATATATATCACACACGTGGTATATATATATATATATATATATATATATATATATATATATATATATATATATATATATATATATACCTATATATGTCCGTATACAAATATTGTTGGTTAATCCAAGATTATATAGGGGAAAATTGACTGTTTCCAATAGTTTTTTTTTTAAATGCATTTACATGTATGATATTAACTAATGCGTTCTCAGTCATATTTGTGAGAGCTAAGAGCTAAAAATAATATTATATTATACCTTAATTGCCAATTTACAAACAGGACGTACACAGAAGGATGCATATTACTTACTAAAAAGAAAATTAACCCTTACAGCAAATTTTGAGCAGTCAACGATTACATTACATAACAGGAAAAAAAAAAACAACCCTTACCATTATCCATATTCAAAAAGAAGAAAAACTGTTAGCAAAGGCATTACTTTTCAAATGTTTTTCTTCATAAGAATAGTTTACCTTACTCTCGTTTCACTTATAACACATCTTTCATTAATATAGAAGAAATGTAATCAATACCCTAATAGAAAACAAGACACTATCGTAGAATTGGTAATGTGAATAATGCCCGCATGAGAAATAGTCACAATTACAAGAAAATGAGATCCATTTCCCCGTGGAGGTGCGCTGGAGCGAGGATCGCTCCCTACGAATTCACTGGCTGATATCACTGAATAGTGCTAATTCCGGGCTAGCTTTAATATATCATTCGCTCATCTTTCTGTTTAAGGGTGTCTTATGGAATATATGTCTTCCCTTGGTCCTCACCAAAGTTCTTTCCAGGACAGAGAGAGAGAGAGAGAGAGAGAGAGAGAGGAACATGCTACCGAATTTCAATCACCTACTAAACTCGGTGAACATGACAGCAAGTACGTCATGCCACGTAAACATTTAATCACGAAATCCCCGAAACATTACTTTTAAAAAAATTAATGCTGTTCTAAGAGTCAGATTGAACCGGAACATCTGTGGATGCCATAGCAACCCCATCTTCACCACTGAAGGGTCACTGTATTGCTGCTTGTGTCAGTACACCCGATCTAATTATTGCAGAGTCGTATTTGATTCAATCTAAATATGCAATGACTTGATGAAATTCAATCTGTTACCCAAAGTGAGGCTTCGCGACATTCAGCAATGATCCTATTTCATTAATATCGATGAGTCGACTTCATTTTCGGCTTATGATAACATACACCTCCGACTTTCAAATACTGCTGCTGCACGGTTTGCGGTAAGTTTGCTATGTAGGGGTAGACTCATAGCAACACTCATGGCCTTATATTTTGACTAAAAACTACCTCACATGCCTACCAGGCCTTCGGGGCATCCTTGGGTATCTGTCTAACAATCCTACAAGGCAGCGCGCTTTGTCGTCAAGTATTGTCAATTTTAATTTTTACAGAAACGTACAATAACATAAAACACTGTATTTAAAAGAAAGATCCCTCTTATAATAATAATAATAATAATAACAATAACAACAATAATAATAACAACAATACAACATAAAACAAGTAAAAAAGCGGCGAAGTTTCTTCTGCGCAATCAAGTTTTCTTTAAAACCGCTACAGCGCATAATTAAGACCATCGAAAATAGCTCTATCTTTCAGTGGTCTCGGTATCATGCTGTATGAGCCCTGGCCATGAAACTTTAACCATCCCCCGGTGGTAGCCTGTCCTATATCGTTGCCAGACGCACCATCATGACTAACTTAGCCTTAAATAAAATATAAACTGCTGCGGCATGAGGGCTGCAATTTTACTATGTTTGGTGACTGCAGCTCTCTAGCCTCAGTACTTTCAGTAGTTTTTATGATCTGGGAGCGGAGAGAAAAAGTGCGGACGGAGAGACAAAGACAGTACAATAGTTATCTTCACAGAAAACTGACAAGGGAGATATATCAAGTGCATTATAAAAAAAGGAGTTGTATGTTATATGTTACCAAGGATATTTATGCAATCCAATTAGAAAAGATGAAAAATTATAGATAATAGTTGATTCATAAATAAATGGCAAATAATGGCACCAATTTGGTTGAGCCCTCACTTGATTTATTTCAATTACAATCAATAAATCCCAGGATTAGATTAACCGACTTTCCGTCACCTGGACGCTTAACCCAACTGGTTTCTAAGCCGTCTGTATTGCACAATGCTAATCGCGTAAAACTTTCATTCTTCATCTAAGCCATTCGATTCCATAAGCACTGAGCATTGAAGAAATAAGGCGTCAAGAATCAAGTCTTTAAATGGACTGGAAACTTTACAATTACTTTTGCCGATGCTTCTCGAGAGAAGGTGGCTGCTGTGTCATGATTATTTGGCTCTTTTCTTTATTTTCTTGATAAAAGTGAGACAGAGATCGGAAAAATGACATGACATTTTTTTTCGTTCGAATAAAATAAGAATCCCGGCTAAGAACAACAAGCAATGAGGGGCAATAAATTGTGTTCCATGATCCACGTTGCAATAAAGTCAAACGTTCGCATCAACCTACATTGCGCATGATCTACACATTAATTAGTTGAGCCCACATGAAATTAACTATACAAAAGTCAGAAACATCTCTGAGGGAAAATTGAAAATGATGTCACAAATAATGGAAATAAGATAGTAAGAAATAAAAAATGAACAAAGATATGAAACATAACCGATAAAGGTTATGATGTCACAAATAATGGAAATAAGATAGTAAGAAATAAAAAATGAACAAAGATATGAAACATAACCATAATCGGCGCAGCAGGTGAGAATTTTCAAACACATTAAATTCGCTATTCACAATACGACTGCGAATAACAGACTGATGCATAACTTTCGCATCCACATGGCTACAGAGAGAGAGAGAGAGAGAGAGAGAGAGAGAGAGAGAGAGAGAGAGACTGCAAATCATCCGGCAACCCTAACCAATGATTAATAGAGAATCCCTGAAATGTAACCTCACCTTACAGCCCCCTGCCCTTAACCCTTCTTAGCCCCTGCGCCCCTCTCCCCTTTATCTGTCAGTAACCCTCACTTCTCTAACCTCCAAAACACACACACACACAGGGACCTCCTTTCCCCCTACCCTTCCCCTCCCTCCCCTTCCTCCAATGCTAAACCCCCAAACACACACTTGGCAGGGATAAAACAAAAGCCTTTGGAATGCGAGATGCCAAACTCTCTCCCCGGCAAAGAAGTGGGGAGAGAGATGAGGGACCTGGAGGAGGAGGGGGAGGAGGAGGAGGAGGAGGAGATGAAATGGGGATTTGGGGACGGGGGTAAGGGGTGGATGCTGGGAGTCCATGATGTTGAGGATGGTCACTCACTCACTTGCAGCATACCTTGTGATCACAACCGCAGCAGAGTGAATGTGATAACGCAGTTTCCCTCCCACAGTGGATGGTCGATCATGAAACAAGACCCAGATGCACGGAAATGAAAGCTGCATAAAGTATAAAGTATGAGGATGACGCACTTTTGCACTTTTGTAGACGTGCATCACTTGCACTAGCAGTCGACCAAAAAGGGCACTATCATGGAATGAAATTCTAAAAAATCCAATCACATTCAGAGCTTGAAGAGAATAATCATTTAACCTAAATCATCGAGGTTACTAAAAAAAAAATTACTGATAACATTATGGAAAACCAAATTCCAGTATAAATTTTCGTTAATACTGTGAACTAGACACCCACACACACACACACACACACACACACACACACACACACATATGTGTACCTGATAAAACGCCAAAATATAGAAAATACTCATTATATTTGAGAGAATGTACTCTCTCTCTTCAGGTAGGTAATGAACCTCCTACCTGAGGAGAGAGACAGTACAGTCTGAAATATAGTACTTATTTTCTATATTTTAGCGTTTCTATGGGCTCCTTTTATTAAATGAAATTCTGTTGTAACAGAAAAATTTTCCCAGTAATATATATATATATATATATATATATATATATGTATATATATATATATATATATATATATTATATATATATATATATATATATATATATATATCATACATATAGACATGGATATATTTAAAATATTCAAAATATACTTTTACTTAATTAAAAAATTATTCAGAATTCGGGTTACATATGTGTATGTTTGTTGAAATTACCAACACGCTGAATTTCAAAAAGGAAAATATAATTTGCAACATTTAGTGCTACTTTGAATTAATTTCCTGTATATTTTTTAACACAAGATCATCAAGAAAAGATTGTTAATTCCGCATAAGACTTTCTTTCCCAGACCATTAAATTTTAGATTACGGAGCAAGAGATACGCAGAGGACTTCAGTGTTAACCATAAGAATGACCAAGAATTAAATTTTTTTTTTGTAAAATTCCAAGGTATGCATAGCGCATTGTAAACGAACTCTTGTCTGTATCATAAAAGAGACGTTCCCCATTGATTAAGTAGAATCTATCGCAGGACACCAGAAAAAGTAGGAATCTTGTTCCCGACAAAGGACTGTCTTTCCAAATATGGGTAAAAAGGAGTGATTAACAGCTTCAGAACTTTCCTGATAATATTGCCTTTAATGCATAACAAATACCTAAATATAGATCAGTACCTTCCCCCAAAGACAGTTACCAAGTTCGTACATTACACGATATCTTATTTGTAGCGAAATATCAAATACAGAAAGGCGAACGTTCATGTTTCTTTTAAAGTAATTTGTAAAAATGATCACGAAGCAAAGACAACTTGAATTTCCTAAGATCTCTCCTACTACTATGGCCTCATTCGATTCAAGCGGATGCTAGGAGCCAAACGGAGGTTGGAAATTCAGTTTCAAAAAGAGTTTTTAAAACGGGACATGAAGATAAGAAACAGAACGTCGGTCAAAAACTAATTTTTCACGTGAAGACGTTATAAAGCAATGGAAAGCTTTGAGTTGTATACTCTTAAAAATAAATGACTGATGTTCTAGAAAGATAAATAAAAACATAGGATATATTGAAGGTAGTAGTGAGTGACTAGTACCAGTATTTGCGAACAATTCTTTCCTATAAGCAGACGTTCTCTGGACATCAAAGCGCCTTTTCAAAACGATGAAATTTCTATAACACTGAAAATTTGCAGACTGTTGCACATATAAGGAATGAAATACACCAATTTGCATACCATAAGCGGAATATGACCAACGCTGACAAAACCTTATTACGAATACTACCATTTCACAGTTTCTTTTTTATTAGTTTAAATGAATTAGTTGGAATGGAATAAAAAATTTTGGCCAAAGGCCCAACACTACGACCTATGAGATCAATCAGCGCCGAAAGGGAAACTGAGAGTAAAAAGGTTTTACAGTTGTAAAAGAAGGAAAACCTCGCAGTTGTACTATGAACAAGTTAGGAGAAGATGCAAAGTAAGATGGATGATGGGGAATATGAAAGGAGATACAGTAAAAGGAATGAAAGGGATTGCAGAGCTCAGGGCCGAGAGGACGCAGGCCAATGACTTCTTAACATCCCCATTTCCTCAAATCTGAATCGTGGATGAGCCCTAAATGTAGAAAACTTCCACGAGATGAAGCTCTGCATACACCTACACAGACGGCTCATCAGTAGCGCGTCACTTGTCTTGCCCGAGCGAGCTTTCTTGCTTCCTTTATCAACCTTCCGCTTCCATTCATTCCACATGACCAGATCATCACAAGCCACTCGGGATCTATCCTTTCATCCGCTCTTATCATTTCACCACTTCTACATTTTCATCGTCTCACTCTTTCAATTCTGTTCAATCTAGAAACTGTTTCACACGGCAGACAAAAAATAAAAGAAAACTTACACTCACCAATTCTAATCAGTTTCACGATCTCTTTTTGCATGCTGTGAAACCCCTTTACACGGCTGAATAAGCACACTAGTTTTACTGATGACATTCCTCTCCCACCCTCAACAGAAGAAATATGTGCTACTTACGCTTAGAACATATATCAGTAGCCTATTTACATAGTCTAATGTGCTTATTGTAAGATAAAGTCATAATATTAACACACACACACACACACCATATATATATGTATGTATGGATACATACATACATATACTATATGATATAAGAGATACTAGATATATATATCATATATATGATATATATTATATATAGCTATATATATATACATATATTATATATATATATATATATATATATATATATATATATATATATATATATATATATATATATATAGTATATATATATATATATCTATCTATATATATATATATATATATATATATATATATATAGCTATATATATATTTTTTTTCCTGTATTGTTACATAAGAAATACGTACTCGTCAAATGCCACAACAAATAATACTGCTCCTGCTTACATCCAGAGATGACATTTTGTCTGAAAAGAAGACCTACACCTGAATAGCACACTTCAAATTAACAACCAAATGAAACCTCAAGGCTTAACATATTATAATACGACCATTCAAATATCACTCACACCAGTGAAATATCATTTCATCTCTTTACACACATGCTAATTAAAATCTATTATCAAGACTTGAGGTATTTGTATTGGTTTAAGCAAACCTTACTCAGGATCTAAATCTATGGAGCCAATGGAACATTACCTCACTTTTATGATTCCACAGCATCTCAGATTTTGTTCTAAAACGTTAAGAAGAATATTCTTCACGCTTGCAATTGTAAATTAGACTCCACAGCTGCACTTGCTGGAAATATCTGCGGTATGATGAAAGTCGAAACCTAAACCAACTATTTAGAAATTAAAGGTCAACGATGTCTTCCCATAAAAGTAACCAAAGAATATAATGTAACTTTGTTACACCAATGGCGATTGTTCTCTGATAGCTGCGGAACTTTTTTTTCATCTCAATACCCCCAAAAAACTTAGCTGAATGACATTTTCGATTATTAAACTGACTTACCGCACTTCAATTCCTATACTGGGGAACGTCATTTTACTTTTCTTGGATGTAGCTCTCTCATGAAATGTCGATCTTCCCCACTTTTCTGTCTTTCCACAGGAAGGATGAGTTCTGCAGTATATACGATATATCAAGTAAATTCTTTAAACGCTTTAAGGCTCACAATTTGAAATTTTTTTATATTTTGATTAGACTACTTTCCTTTCTCCTCTCAGCTTCATATACAGGTCTCCATTCTCCTATATTAGGACCTATTTTTACGTTACGTTTAAATTTCCTTTTTAATATTTTACAGCGTTAGGTCACTCATTATTTTCCTTGGCTTCGATGGTAGAGTTACCAATGTAAGTTACTATGACCAGCAACAGTGATAAAAGTAAAATGCAAAAACATTTTACACAATTTGATCCTTGTTCTCCGGATCTAATAAGAATGCACTATGATGAGGACTGGATTAGAATCACAGTCAATGACTCAATCTTTAATTAAAGTAAGCTATTGATTACTGTCTTGACAAAACGGTTTCAAAGAGAGCATAGTTGATTAGAAATCGAAAACGAAATAAACATGGCATAATGTATCCTTATTCCAGTTAGCTGGCTCAATGAGCACAGAAGTGAATCGTGCTCTTACATATAAAAAAAACACGAAGCAATAAACGGTGTCAAAGACTAAGTTAGCAGCAATCAAAAGAGCAGTAAATTTCACTGAAGGAAGAATGGTTCGTTGTTCATGAATGAGGATGACACATTACTGGCGTACGATCTTTCAAGCACCACAGAAGTATAATACATTAGGTATTACTGATGAGCAGATACGAATTCTTATCCTGTTGACTCAATAAAGGGCCTTGAAAGAAATCTACGAAACAATGGACTGTACTTTTATTGTTCGTACTAAGAAATCTTCCTAAAACTCGAAAAAAGTTCCCCTAATAAAAAAAAAAAGCTGATCATAATCCCTACCTGGATAATCGAGATCTCACGCATTTCTCTTACCTTAACAGAGTTACCTTCGCAAAAACATGCCCTCAGGATATACATAAATAAGAAACAAATAGACCCGCCCCCGGCCCCCCCAAAAAAAATCGGAAAAAAAAGACAGGGCTCCGAACGCAATAAACCGCATCTAAAATTTACATATTTATGTAAAAATATTTATGTATATGTATGCTGTAAAAACGGAAGACCACTCAAATACACAGATGTACCAGCCTAAAATATGACCTGGCTTCACTGTGAAAAAAACAAATAATAACGGGATAAATAGTAAGCGTAAACAAACACGTCTTCTCAATACACAATGGCCAATAAACTTACACGAAGGCCATGAACATTGAAAAGGACCCTTAAAACGCCAAGTAGGTAGCCAGTGATTATTTACAGGTAATACTGTTGTGTGCCAATGTTCTTCACCGTCATTTACTTTTTGCTCTTTTAAGATTCTTCAATTTTCTTTAGAGTTCGTCATCCATCATGATCATGGCGATATTTCGGCGCATAAAGTTCACTAAGTAAGTTTCCTTCAAAAGAGATTGCATTTCATAAGCAAGATTGATTCCCAGATGCATCGGCCAATACCACGGAATGAATAAAAGCAATCAACATCTAGTCTAATAAATTCCTATTATATAATCAAATCTCCAGGATGAATCAGCATCTATCATTTTTTTTTTCGCTTCAAGAGAAGTTTAAAATGCCCTGAATATGAAACGAAATATTTTTTCTTCTGTAAGTGATGTAAACCAATCGCACTTCTACCACCGACTTATTAGAAAGTCACACTCTGGGAAAAAGCTTATGTAAGATTCACGATATTCAAAATGACTAGATTCGCTCATCTTTGCCATGGGGTTGCAGTGCCTCGCCTCTGATTATCCGCCAAGTGTTTAATTTGCTGCATCTCTCTCTCTCTCTCTCTCTCTCTCTCTCTCTCTCTCTCTCTCTCTCTCTCTCTCTCTCTCTCTCTCAACGAAGAATTACCTAAGGAAGGATAGAGGTAAGTTATTCAAGAAATATACTACCTTTATTATTCGCTCCTCACTTCCAATATTTTCATATTTATTTTCATGTTAAGATTTTTGGCTTTTCCTTCATGCGTAACCATTATTCTTTTTAAAATTTAGTGTTGTGACTGACTTCACAATTTCATGGCATGAAAACTTTCAATCGTTGGTCAACTAAACTGTTTACCTTCCACTGGAATTCTTACAGTAATCAACAGACACTCCATTTACTACGAGTGTCTGCTATTAAAGCTTTAAATCAACTGGGAAACTCACCACCATCATCTTGTTAGTTTAGAGATATGCTTATAAGGAAGTATATCTTTAAACCAAGTGGGAAGCTTACAGGGCTCATTAGCTACATCCCTCAACTTCAACCGTTTTGCTTATACATCGTTAAATCTATTATATACACTGCTCATCTCTGAATCAACTTGTGCTCATATATTTTTAAATCAACTAGCTACATCGCTCGTCTTCACCTATTTTGCTATTAGATCAATAAATTAACTAGGAAGCTTACAAAACTCACCAGCTATATCGCTTATCTTCAACTCTTTTACTAGTAGACCTTTAAATCAATGGGGAAACCTACATCAGTAACTAGCTACATTGATCACCTTCAACGCTTTTACTTACAACTTTTGCTAGTAGATCTTTTAATTCCCGTGAAGCTGACTTCACTCACTAGCTACATCACTTACATTCACCTCTTTGGCTAATATCTTCCGGAGATATGTTAATATGCTTGTAATATATGAACGCTTGCTATATTCGGCGATCTTGTTGTAGGTGTCCTAAATGGTTACACAGCGTTTAATCTGAGCTATGCACGCGACATCCAGCAGTTTACGTCCGCTTAAGAACGAGTGACGTAGGAGCGGATAGCAACTCGGCGTGTGATTAAACATTGTCCGGAGATGTACCCGGGTACGGGCTTAGCTACATCACTCACTAGCTATATTGTTACCTTCAACTCTTTTGCAAGTAGATCATTATATCAATTGAGAAACTGACTTCACTCGTTAGCAACATAATTCACATTCACCTCTTTTGCCAATTTAACTTCAAAGAATTTAGGAAGCTTTTGCGAGAGTATCTTCAAACTAACAAGGATTTGCTGGTATTTCTAAAAAATCAATTGTGAACTAACAGAGCCCACTTGCTACGTCGCTCGTCTTCAACACTTTTGTGAGCACATCTTTACTCTGATGGGAAACTTTACAGCACTCACTAGATGTAAAATCTAAATCCTTTGTTAATTTATTTCAAACAACAGCGGAGCCAATATACATCGCTGCATAATTCTCAGAGTTTCAAAGCTAAACTAAAAGCTGGCTTCCTTACTGATATACAAACTTAAAATCGAAATCAAGTTTTTTATCATTTCAATCACCTTATGGTTAAATGACTTACGAAAGTAAAAATATGTGAAAATAACTTGTTCATATTCTTTAGGCACAGTTCACATAACACCCTTTTTTTTGCAATATTTCAGTCAAACGAAAACAATCGCTGAAAGCTAAGGTAACGCTGTGCTTTACTTATTTCATCATGCTTTTGCAAAATCCTTCAGCATTATCCAAGAAGTTGGCTGACTCGACCAAGCTGCTTAAGCTCAGAAATTTAGTGTGACAACGCATGCAAGCAGCTAAATCGTCACCGGGAAAGCGTGCAAAGGCATCCTTATTAAGAATCAGATGAAAAGTCTCGGGTTTTTCAGTCCAAGATAGGAGCCCTCTCTAATACCGACTGCAAAGCCCAATATCCACAACAACGTCAGAAGAATGAACAGTATAAGGAGGTAAGTGCAATACAATCACACAAAATATTGCAAGAGATATAGACTTATCACAAATCCACGGCAAGTCTACATACCAAGTCGAGATGATTTTAGGAGAAAACTGCATCGAGTAATCTCAGCATTAAAACTAAACGGTCAACAAAGTTAGCATTATAATGGCTTTCTCCCATCAATATATTTACAGTTTACAAACACGAGGAGGAGGAAGAGGAGGGAATTATACGACGTAAAATTGCTAAAATGCTGAACTAAGAACTAAGGCCTGAATGACACTAATCTAGAGACTGATGTTTCTCAGCAACATCTTTTCAAGTCAAAGAAAATTTTATTCGATAAAATAATATAAATGAAAATATGAAGGATAAAATTCTTTCATGTCTAAAATACTGAAGACATTATTTGCAAATCTTGAATGAGCACTTAGGTGAAAGGTCACTTGAATAAAAATTTAATACGAATTGTATCTCATGTTTAGGCCAGGGCAGCACTATTCCTTCAGAGAGCAATGATACTCCATTTCTGTAATAATTCTTATATGTCAAAGGTCTAACGTTTTATAACTAACAGCGTATAAAACTGTACGGGGTAGAATGAAAATTAACTTATACCAACGTAACGTTAATCCCTTTAAAAATTGTGCGTTAGGAATAGTTTGTCAATCCAAATTCTAGTGCGATGCCTTATTTGTTTCACAGAATACTTTATTTTAGGTGAGACTAAAAGTGGTACTTATTTTCAAAGCCATTACGACAAATTAGAAATGCGGTTCGGTCTAAAACCCTTAACTCAGTATAGAGGGTATTTCTACATTCTTGCATTATGCAGTACAAAGACGACTAATCTCATAGCCACGGAAAAAACCTAATCAGATATAATCATTTGCATTAGTTATCACAACAGTCGAAAACACTTTTTTTTAGATTTATCGCTTTAAATGAAAAAATTAAAAATGTTCTTGACAAATTCACTGAAAGGACTTATCTTAGTTCCAACAGTCTCAAAAACAGACAAAGAGATATACACATTAATTACAATTACGAAAGATAATAGAAAACAAACATGGTAGAAATCAGTATATATTAAGAGCAAAAACTTTAGTATATCAAATGCCCTTTAATATCCAACTCGCTCTACCCGGGAATTAATACACTTTCATATTATGTTAACAGAGGGGGAATTTTTCACTTTAAAATAATTTCGTCCTCTCGTGGATTCGAACCAGCGCACAGAGGAGAAATCAGGACTTCATTGACTAAATAATTCCCCTTCGGTTAACACATTTGAAAATATACTAATTCCAAGGTAGAGCGAATTGGATATTGAAGGACATTTGTAGCTTAATGCATGTAAGTGAAGCACAGTGATGTGATAAAAATTCATACATACACACACACACACACACTCACACACACACACACACTTATATATATATATATATATATACATATATATATATATATATATATATATATATATATATTATATATATATATATATATATATATATATTATCCACTCACCAAAGGTGAAAAATAAGACTTGTTTCGACTTTATTTCCAAGTCATGAACGAGCTTTAATGACATTTATTTAATACGAATAAAAAAAAGAGAATAAGCAGGAAAGTATTAACAGGAGGGTATATTCGTAGTTCTTCTCAAAGCAAAAAACGAGATAAGTATTCGGTATCCTTCCTAGATACCCACTGGTTTGTAACCCGGTATGGATCCACCTTTGCAGCTTGTTTGGTACTGTAGGTAAGCTCGCTGGGGATGAACGTAAAAACATAAAAAAAGGACTGTAAATTGTAAATATCGTAAAGATAATGACCCCAAAGAAATATTAGTCCTACTTTCCTAGATAACAACTCATTAACTTTGCTTTGGGTCACTATCTAGGAAAGATCTGGTAATCGTTTAGTTTATTCATTTGCTTAATGTAAAGTCCAAAGGGAGGGGGGGGGGGCGGAAAGTAAACATCAAGGTACTCTCACCTAATAGAGGAGTCGGTTTTGAAAGGAAAAATTAAAATAAAATAGAGAAAAAACCCTCATAAGCATAACCAAGAAAAATATGAGAAATATGAAACATTGGTGAAATAAAGCTGAGGCATTTATGCAAAGTTAACGAGCTAAAATCCAACGTGGGGTTATCAGATGATTGATGAAACTTCATGATTCAGGGTATATGATCAGAAACAGCTGCCGAAGGTTTGCAGAAGTCTCATGAACTTCGCTGAAAAAAACTTGAATTCCAGATATTTCATTTCTCGTTCAGTTTTTCTGACTTCAAATGCTTTACTCTCATATTTCCAGAAAAGATTTTATCAGAAATAAGTATTCTTTCTAGACAGCATCTCACATTCAGATTCATGATAACGGTTATGATAATGACGATTGACAATCAATTTATTGACGACACTAAATCAATTTATTGAAGACATCATCAAAGACTCAATAAACTGCATGAGACCATACATTTACCTATAATTTCCGATGACGCCAGCTTATACTACCAGCTACCGATAGTTGTCCAATCGGGTCATTAGTCTACTTATAACGTTTGGAGTAGCGTCAAGAATTTCAAAATAGTTCTTAGAGTGTAGGCACTCTTCATGACCACATAATGAGAACGATCCAAACAGAACTTTAGAAATTGCCAAATGAATTAAATACATTGCACCACATTTAACCCCGTCTCTTGACTTTTCACAACATATTTTAGTTTTAAGATTTCTTATCTATTTTATACAATGTCATATATATGTGTGGATATATATATATATATATATATATATATATATATATATATATATATATATATAGATATATATATATATATCCCTGGAAGTGGCCTGATGGAAGGCAAAATTGAATACGACGAAATAGGAAATACCATTGGCACTTGTTCTCCGTATTCCCTTAAGGTGAAATCACCATTACACACACACATACACACGCAGACACAGACACACACACACATATATATACGTATATATATATATATATATATATATATATATATATATATATATATATACATATATATATATATATACATATATATATGCAAAGAAGACAATCAGAATTGACTTGAAAGAAACAAAAAGACTTGGAAAAAAAATTTCACGTACAAGAAACTATTTTATCACTGATGCTGGATTGAAATCTGGGTAACATTATTACTTCTATTTAACTAAATATTGAGACCTTGCGCCTTCATTACAGGCTGTAAAAGTAAACAAAGTGAAAGACCCCCAAGTGACAAAAGTACACATGGACACATGAGGAGGAAATGTACGAGGAGAGAGGAGAGAGGAGAGAGGAGGAGTAGGAGGAGGATGCTCCCCCAACCATCTCTCCCATTTCCATGAGAAAATGGTCACTAACTGTTGCAAGTCACTTGACATCACATCGGTTATTTTGATCGTTCGTCATCAGATCTTCCCCTAAAGCTGCTCGACTTCTTATCACCTCATCTGCTTGACGTGGGCCCTGCAACTCCCCCGGAACAAAGCTAAAGAAGGGTTTAAGGGGGAAGAATACCAAGGGGGAAGATGCTGAAAGAATAAGCGGAAACTCCACCATCATGCAAGGTAATCCTTGGGGATGAGCAGGGACCCACGCGCCCCTTACACTCACTCACACCCTCAACCCTGATCTTCCCTTCCTTCGACGTCTTAGAGCCGTAATTATCAAGTCAATCCGCCAACCCGCCGTCCTAAACATCACTCCTCCCCCGGCCCTCCCCTCCCCTTCTCTCAAAAAAAAAAAAAAAAAAAAAAAAAAAAAAAAAAAAAAAAAAAAAAAACTCTCTCTCTCTCTCTCTCTCTCTCTCTCTCTCTCTCTCTCTCTCTCTCCCTCTCTCTCTCCTCTCCTCTCTCATATCTTCGTCAGCAATGTTAGGGAGCTCTAGTTAAAAATTATGGCGTAGTTCCCATTTATTTATTTTTTTTTTTTTTTATTTTCGCATCTTACCGTTGATGACTCTAACATACGAGAGCAGGTAATCACTGAATTACAATAGATACAATTTTGTAACAAAAGTAGTAGGATAAATGACAAAGAATGGAGAGGAAGGCCTCTGTAAACCACACGATCATTTCAAAGATGAAATCAATTTCCCGCGTGTTTCAAAAATTTCCCGCGTGTTTCAAGAAGACTTTCTTCTTGTTGAGTCGTAACAGAGAAAGAAAGAAATCTATGGATAAGACTTTCGTCCCCCAACAGCAAAACCGATTCAAATTTCTTCTAGCTTCCCCTCAAAGTGTTCCGTCAGAATCAAAGCCCCTAAGTATATTATATAAGTATAAGAAGCCAAATAACACAAAATTTCTAATGTAAGTTTTAAATGAAATTAGACCAAAATTATTGGTAACAACGTCCCTGTTTAAACATGCTAACTAAACATGCCTTTCCAGTTGTAAGATCAATTCAGTCTTTAAAAGAAATCAGTTGACCTGTTTGTTATCGTCATTTTCATATCAAAAGGAAGTCTAAAAAATTCACACTGACAGATTTAAATCAATTAGATATGCCTCCATGAAAAGATGCCCATTCATTAACACTGATATGAATACATAACCTGCTTGATTCAATGATACACACGGAAAGTGAAAGGAGAAAGATAAATAAAAAAACTCCAATGATTCATGAATGCGGCGGCTCAGCATAAAAGATTCGGTGACACCAATTATTGCAACTCACTGGTTTTATTCGGAGGCAACCTGGAACCACATAAGATGCTGTCTTTCGCATCTTGTCTGCTTAGTAGGCTTTTCAATAAACAAAAAATTGATATCTTACATAATCTTGAAGAGAGAGAGAGAGAGAGAGAGAGAGAGAGAGAGAGAGAGAGAGAGAGAGTTTATGTCGCCAGCGCCTCTCACGCGGTGCACTGCAAGCATTACTTAATGCCCCTTGATGCATCCACTTTTTAGCACTTTACCTGCATTCCTACTTCATTTCTTCAACCTTGCTGTTCAACCTCTCTAAACGTTACTTCTTAGTGCAACTGTGGGGATTTTTCAAATTTCCACCTTGAAGTCCCTACACTGGCTGTCCAACCTCTTCAATTCCCTCTTTTCCCTTTCTTTAGCACTGAGTGGCCTAAAATGCCCCAGTGCTCGCCTTGACTGTCTAAATTTCCCAACTCATCAACACTCGATCTCTTTTTCTCCCGTCACAAGACCACCGTCTTTGTCTTTCTATATGCATGACTGCTCTTAAGAGCTGTCCGACTGGGTCTCACATGACCTTTTTGGACACAGAACCACGAAAGGCTCCATAATTCAACAAATACCGCGAGAAGACTGAAACCAGAAAGCCAGTCGTCAAAATGTTTGGTTAATTAGGTTAGATCACTGCATATCTTCAACATTAATCTATTGGCATAAATATTTTTGCGTACATTTTTCTAGCGTAGCGCTAAGAGCATTGGAGCTTCCTGCGCCTTTAGGGAATGAAGAGAGAGAGAGAGAGAGAGAGAGAGAGAGAGAGAGAGAGAGAGAGAGAGAGAGAGAAATAACATACAAAAGACATATTCAAATCCAGGCACGATACACGCAACACTTGTGTTTCGTTCTATGAAGGCCAAAACATTCTAGCAAATTCTGAAGTTGGGTTTTGGGACTAGAAAAAAATCTGTGACCGAACACCGAACATCTTCAGGAAGGAGAGGAACAGCAGCAAATTCTAATGCGACAGCCTTCTGTGTCATTTGAATGTACTCGAAAGTCGGTAATCGCATGTTTACCATTTAGTGCACGTCCTCGCCATATCACACGTCCCCTTCAGGACCACCCTGCCCCCCCCTATAATCAATCTAGTATTTCCGTCATTCCTCATCACATTCCCTCTGCCACCAGCGGCCTTATCGACACTTGTGGCCGTTTATCACTTCGTCGTGGTCAGCATGGGTTAGTCGTGTGTCCGGTACCGAGAGAGCATCTAAAGCCATGCAGAAGTATATTTAAACTTTTCTTCTTCATGAAGGTGACATAAAATGAACTAAGTTCTCTATCTGACGTTGCAATGTTCACGTTATTAACAAGATTTTAAAAGTGTCCTTGAATTTAAGAAAGTAAATATTATAATTATAATGAAAACCGCAATCGTCTTACTCAAGAGAACCTAAGTTCGAATTCAGGTGAGGATGAAACGATATTTAAACATTCCGTCGAAGCCCTTTTGGCCTCTAATCATGTACCCAATATATATATATATATATATATATATATAATATATATATATATATATATATATATATATATATATATAATTTAACGTGTGCACACACAAACACAAACATACACACACACACACACACACGCACATATATATATATATATATATATATATATATATATATATATATATATATATATATATGCTTAAAAAATCACAGTAGATGCACGTGACTTATATATATATATATATAATATATATATATATATATATATATATATATATTATATATATGTATATAGCATACTCTAAATATTTTCCTTCTCTTTACTTAACAACTAAGGTAGCACAGTAAACTTTGGTCTTTCTAGAATATAAATGGGATGAAAAGACAGCAGATATAAAGACAGCTCTGATAAATAATCTATATTAGAAATTGAAAGGAAAATAAAAATTTACCGATAGAAAGGAAGCCATTATGTAAATGAAAAGCTACATACTCATTACAGGATTTCTAAGGCTGATCCAAAGGAAGCCAGCGCGAAGATAGACCGAGAGTTTTTATGGAAGACCATTCTCTATGAAGATCAACTCATTCAATGGAAACGGCTTTACTTACAAAAAGAGATATTTATTTATTCACTGATTCACTATAATAATACTAGTCACTTTAAGGACTGATCCACTAAAATGAAACGGGATTTACAATAAACAATTAAGTAGTTATAACATTACGGTATTTATGTAGGAAAATATAACTCCCTTCGCTTTCAGATCCGCTCTTCTCACTCGAAGTGGACCTTCTGGAAGGGAGGGGGGAGCAGGTGATTGCCTTCTGGATGCGGGAGGTGAGCATAGGGTGATTTGACCTTCTGCTGGGAGGAGAGCATATTGATTTGGGGACCTTCTGGATGGGAGGGGAGCATAGGTGATTTGACCTTCTGGATGGGAGGAGAGCATAGGTGAGTTTGACCTTTCTGGTGGGAGGAAGAGCATAGATGATTTGACTTCTCCGGATGGGAGGAGGGAGGAGAGCATAGGGATGACCTTCTGGATGGGAGGAGGGAGAGATAGATGATTTACCCTTCTGGAAATGGGAGGGAGCATAGAGGATTTGACCCTTCTGGATGGAGGAGAGCATAGATGATTTTAAGCCTTCTGGATGGGAGGAGAGCATAGATGATTTGACCTTCTGGATGGGAGGAGAGCATAGATGATTTGACCTTCTGGATGGGAGGGAGCATAGATGATTTGACCTTCTGGATGGGAGGAGAGCATAGATGACTTGACCTTCGGATGGGAGGGAGGCATAGAGATTTGACCCTTTATTCTGGATGGGAGGAGAGCATAGATGATTTGACCCTTCTGGATGGGGGAGGAGAGCATAAGATGATTGACCTTCTGGATGGGAGGAGGGGAGCATAGGTGATTTGAACCTTCTGGATGGGGAGGAGAGGCAGGGAGATGATTGACCTTCTGGATGGGAGGCGGGAGCATAGGATGATTTTGGTGACCTTTCCTTTGGATTTGGGAAGGAAGAGCATAAGATGATTGACCTTCTGGATGGGAGCGAGTTTACTGCATAGATGATTGACCTTCTGGATGGAAGGGGGAGAGCA
Source organism: Macrobrachium nipponense (assembly GCF_015104395.2). Lineage (NCBI taxonomy): Eukaryota > Metazoa > Arthropoda > Malacostraca > Decapoda > Palaemonidae > Macrobrachium > Macrobrachium nipponense. The sequence goes on along the minus strand of NC_087213.1, from coordinate 79,640,532 downwards.
TAGACTGATGTGACCTTCTGGATGGGAGGAGAGCATATGATTTGACCTTCTGATGGAAGAGCATAGGTGATTTGACCTTCTGGATGGGAGGAGAGCATAGGTGATTTGACCTTCTGGATGGGAGGAGAGCATAGATGATTTGACCTTCTGGATGGGAGGAGAGCATAGATGATTTGACCTTCTGGATGGGAGGAGAGCATAGTGATTTGACCTTCTGGATGGGAGGAGAGCATAGATGATTTGACCCTTCTGGATGGAGGGAGCATAGATGATTGACCCTCTGGATGGGAAGGAGAGCATAGATGATTTGGACCTTCTGGATGGGAGGAGGGAGCATAGATGATTGACCTTCTGGATGGGAGAGAGCATAGATGATTTGACCTCTGGTGGAGGAGAGATAGATGATTTTTTGACCTTCTGGATGGGAGGGAGAGCATAGATGATTTGACCTTCTGGATGGGAGGAGAGCATAGATGATTTGACCTTCTGGATGGGAGGAGAGCATAGATGATTTGACCTTCTGGATGGGAGGAGAGCATAGATGATTTGACCTTCTGGATGGAGGGAGCATAGATTTGCCTTCTGGATGGAGGGGCCTTCATAGGTGATTTTGACCTTCTGGATGGGAGGAGAGCATAGGTGATTGACCTTCTGGTGGGAAGGAGACATTATGATTTTGAACCTTCTGGGATGGGGGAAGGGGAGCATAGGTGATTTGACCTTCTGGATGGGAGGAGAGCATAGGTGATTTGACCTTCTGGATGGGAGGGGAGCATAGATGATTTGACCTTCTGGATGGGAGGGAAGCATAGATGATTTGACCTTCTGGATGGGAGGAGAGCACAGGGTGTTTGACCTTATTGGAGGGAGGGGAGCATAGATGATTTGACTTCTGGATGGGAGGAAGCATAGATGATTTGACCTTCTTGGATGGAGGAGAGCATAGAATGATTTGAACCTTCTTTTGGATGGGAGGAGAGCATAGATGATTTGACCTTCTGGATGGAAGGGGAGCATAGGTGATTTGACCTTCTGGATGGGAGGAGAGCATGGGTGATTTGACCTTCTGGATGGGAGGAGAGCATAGGTGATTTGACCTTCTGGATGGGAGGGGAGCATAGGTGATTTGACCTTCTGGATGGGAGGAGAGCATAGGTGATTTGACCTTCTGGATGGGAGGAGAGCATAGTGATTTGACCTTCTGGATGGGAGGAGAGCATAGATGATTTGACTTCTTGTGGTGGAGGAAGCATAGATTTGATTTGACTTCGGATGGGAGGGGAGCCAATAGTCATTTGACCTTCTGGATGGAAGGGGAGCATAGGTGATTTGACCTTCTGGATGGGAGGGGAGCATAGATGATTTGACCTTCTGGATGGGAGGGGAGCATAGATGATTTGACCTTCTGGATGGAAGGGGAGCATAGGTGATTTGACCTTCTGGATGGGAGGGGAGCATAGATGATTTGACCTTCTGGATGGGAGGGAGCATAGATGATTTGACCTTCTGGATGGGAGGGAAGCATAGATGATTTGACCTTCTGGATGGAAGGGAAGCATAGATGATTTGACCTTCTGGATGGGAGGGAAGCATAGATGATTTGACCTTCTGGATGGAAGGGAAGCATAGGTGATTTGACCTTCTGGATGGAAGGGGAGCATAGGTGATTTGGCCTTCTGGATGGGAGGAGAGCATGGGTGATTTGACCTTCTGGATGGGAGGGGAGCATAGATGATTTGACCTTCTGGATGGGAGGGAAGCATAGATGATTTGACCTTCTGGATGGAAGGGGAGCATAGATGATTTGACCTTCTGGATGGGAGGGAAGCATAGATGATTTGACCTTCTGGATGGAAGGGGAGCATAGATGATTTGACCTTCTGGATGGGAGGTAAGCATAGATTGAGTTGACCCTCTGGATGGAAGGGAGAGCATAGGTATTTGATTTGGACCTTCTGGATGGAAGGGAGCATAGATGATTTGACCTTACTGGATGGAAGAGAGCAAGGTTGATTTGACCTTCTGATGGGAGAAGAGCAAGGTGATTTGACCTTACGGATGGGGGAGAGCATAGATGATTTGACCTTCTGGATGGAAGGGGAGCATAGTGATTTTGAACCTTCTGGATGGTAGGGGAAGGCATAGATGATTTGACTTCTGGATGGAAGGGGAGCATAGGTGATTGAACCTTCTGGTGGAGGGGAGCATAGGTGATTTGACCTCGGTGGAGAAGGCATAGGTGATTTGACCTCTGGATGGAAGGGGAGCATAGATGATTTGACTTCTGGATGGGAATGGGAGCCTAGATGATTTGACCTTCTGGATGGAAGGGGAGCATGGTGACTTGACCTTTCTGGAGGGAGGGAGCATAGATGGATTTGCCTTCTGGATGGAGGGAGCATAGATGATTTTTGACCTTCTGGATGGATGGATAGCATATAAGTGATTTGACCTTCTGGATGGGGAGGGAGCATAGATGATTTGACGCTTCTGGATGGGAGGGGAGCATAGTGTTTGCCTTCTGGATGTAGGAGAGCATAGATGATTTGACCTTCTGGATGGGAGGGGAGCATAAGTGATTTGACCTTCTGGATGGGAGGAGAGCATAGATGATTTGACCTTCTGGATGGGAGGAGAGCATAGATGATTTGACCTTCTGGATGGGAGAAGCTAGAATGTTTGACCTTCTGGATGGGAGGAGAGCATAGATGATTTGACCTTCTGGATGGGGGGGGAGCATAGGTGATTTGACCTTCTGGATGGGAGGGGAGCATAGGTGATTTGACCTTCTGGATGGGAGGAGAGCATAAGTGATTTGACCTTCTGGATGGGAGGGGAGCATAGATGAGTTGACCTTCTGGATGGGAGGAGAGCATAGGTGATTTGACCTTCTGGATGGGAGGAGAACATAGGTGATTTGACCTTCTGGATGGGAGGAGAACATAGGTGATTTGACCTTCTGGATGGGAGGAGAACATAGGTGATTTGACCTTCTGGATGGGAGGAGAACATAGGTGATTTGACCTTCTGGATGGGAGGAGAGCATAGGTGATTTGACCTTCTGGATGGGAGAGATAGGGGAACACATGAGATTTTTCTTATTGAGTTAAAAAAGGGGTATATTACTCTCCATTCATAAGAAAACGATGCCGATATGAAAAGGGATAATACAAAAGCACGACTTATTGTCATTCTAAAGTATGCTACTTAAATGCATCGCCTGTTAATCGTAAAGACCAAGAAGAGAAGCACTTCTAAATCCTGATTGAAAACGCTTTCACATTAATCAAGCTACTCAGAAAAAGAATCTCCTTTGAAGTGGAAATTCAGCTGGTCTCAGTTAACTTCAGAATACCTAAGGAAGTACAAGACGCAACGAGCCACGTCATGGAAAATATGACGTCAGTGTAAAAAAATGTGTCATTCCGTCGAATGTACTTCGATGCGACGATAAAGATGCCTCGCTTACTTTGGGGTCTTTGCATACTCATTAGATACTTTAACGAGCATTTTAGTTTTGATGACGTTTTTCAGGTAAAACGGAAGCACTTTTGCGCGGATCCATCTTCCGTCGACTTTTTGTCTTTAAAATATATTCAAACTATGAAGAATTGCACAAGAAAATATAGAAATAGACCTACATAAGGTTTTCGAGAGAGAGAGAGAGAGAGAGAGAGAGAGAGAGAGATTCTCAAATTCGCCGAAGTAAGCATGTGAAACAGGTGTTGCGTCACTCACGCCGATCAATAATTAATTTGACCCGCTGGCAACTACAGGGTTGGGGATGGGGGAGGGATGGGTGTCAATTCTACACCTACACCCTAGTCTGTTATTAATTACTGTCGCTCTCGAGTAAAACAGAATTACTGGGTTTAGGCAGAATGCAAGCAGGATATAAACTGTGGATGGCCAAGGCGGTGTTTTATTTTCAATCACTTTTTTTTTTTACTTTTTTTAAGCTAAAAACTGCAGTACAACTTTGAACGAAGAAGAACTAGTTCTTAGCTTCTAGCTACATGATGCAGTCAACACTTCAAATGAGGATGCTTACCAAATTCTTGCTCCGATACATTCAGTACACCAACGAATACCAGTTCACACACTCTCTGGAACTCTTTCTCAACTGTCACTACTACAGAGTTTTAAGATTTGGTATCTGGAAGCTCTTCAAAAAACACTCTAAGATAAACATTTCACTGAATTTAGACATGTAAAAATATAAATAAGTTCATTTCTTTCCGAAGGAACTTGAAGTTACAGGTAATCACACTGAATGACATTCAGAAATAAGAAGTTTTTCTCATTAGGTAAAAAAATCTGTACATCTAAAATAACAGACAGTTTTTTTGAACACCTGATACATTTGGTAACAACACAAACATATACATACACACACACATGCACACACGCACCAGACAGACAGTCAGTCAGACACACACACAAAAAAATATGTATATATATACGTGTATATACTACTATATATATACTATATATATACAGATCTATATATATATATATATATATATATATATATATATATATATACTTTATATATTAATATATTTATATATATAGATCTTATATATATATATATATATATATATATATATATATAGATAAGAAGTTTATATAGATTCTATATATATATATATATATATATATTATTATATATTATATAATATATATATATATATATATATCTATTAGATATATATTAGATATAGATACTATAAGATATAGATTATATCTATATCTATATATATATATATATATATATATATATATATTACATATATATATATATATAAATATGATTCTGTATCAGACACTGATGAGCAACATAGTTCGAGGGGTCGATTGGACATGCCCTACACAGAACTGTTTTACTCCCGACAACTAATCCACCGAAAAGCCTCACGTCAAGGTCATCTTAGCTCAATGCGCTACAAATTTGCGTCGTAATGAAACCTATGTCAACTTTCGTCACGGAAATAAGCACTTTATTTTAAGGGATTAGAAACTTAGAATGGCCATTTCTGTCGTTTTCTAAATATTGTCATAGTTAACACGAACATTGTCAACTGAACAAATTAACTGCTCGCTTCATATTCTCATTTTTCGGTTCCCACGTTTTTCTTGTAACTTTACCTACATATGCAAACGAGTTGGACTAAATGCAAATAATATTCAGTTTTGGATACAATATAGGGGATGCATGCAGCTAATTACCAGGTACGTAGTTCTCCTCTTTGGTTAATAGAAGTACCAAGAATTTATCAGTAAAATGGACCCCAAGTTCTTCCACCTTTCCTCTGGTATCGATCTCGGGTCTCTCACTGGTGGAGTTATCGTCCTGGAATGGAATGTAAAGTTTAGGCCAAAGGCAAAGGACTGGGACTAATGAGACAATTCAGTGCTGAAAGGGAAGTTGAGAGTAAAAAGGTTTGAAAAGTTGTTGCACTATGAAACAACTGTTGGAGAGGGTGGACAGTAAAATGGAAGAAAGAGAATAAGGACGGAGGTACAATACAGTGGGCTGACGGCACTAGCCCCCTACGGGAGAGGCATCGTAGGATTCTGGGACATTGGGCTTCCAAAATCATCCCTTGCGCCAATGAAAAATATTAGAGATCCACCTAGTAGTAATACTGAAGGCACAACCGACGATGCGCAGCAAATGACAATTTAAGGACAGCCTTCAAGACAGAAAACCGACAACCAGCAAAAGACAAAATCAATCTTCCCAACATATAATGGCGTTAGGGTAACTCATATAAATTTGAGTAAGGTCTATGCTTGGTAATGAAGAATATATCTGATAATATCAGATACATCATTTTCATTTTATCGCAAACTTCTCTCAGAACCAAGCAACAACCACATCAACATACAATTGATTCACACTATTCCTTCGGCTGTCTTTGGAACCTGTTTCATAAACAGACTCACTTTATTCACCCTGATTCTCAGGACATTCCTGCGGCATCGAATTTTTTACTTTATGATCTGACACATTTCCATTCTTCATATTTTAGATTGGCCTTCTCATATGTATAAATCATCCCCTCCACTCATGCGTCGTTCAAATCATTTGTCTTGCATATTCGAAAACTTTTCAAAATATTCACTCAGTGATAATAATAATCAGTGCATTGGGATATAAGACTGGGGGGAGGGGGGCGGGACACCTGACGTACGACCAGTGAGGGCGCCAAAGGTGTTTTCTGTCACACAGCCGAATCGCTTCTTGCCATAAATGGGCATTTTTCTTACTTCAGGACGCATTCACTGTATATTCAGCTAAGTAGTATGCTTAACACTATCCACTTCGCATACAAGATAAATATCAGCAAGTTATACTTTAGACCTTGCATACGACAATAGTTAGCTTTCAGTCACTTGGCTTTAGAAAAAATAAGTCCTGCCTAGACTATATTAAAATTTATAGCTATTATTTTATAAGAAATGTGATTACAGGAATCATTCGTTATCAGATTATGTTGTATGGTATACCCCCTACTCACTTACACTGGTAATAATGCTTCAGTTTTGTTGATTCAAGTTATATTATCTTAGGGAAAATGCATACTAGATGAGCTGTTCTTCCTACGCAAGCAAAGGTGGCGATCATTGTCTCAAAATGCAAACGAGAGCGTCTCCACTTTTCCTGCCACTGTTGTCTGCTGGAGGGGAAACTGTCAACACGATGGGAAAAGATACAGAAAACCTGAACGTGTGATGACACCTTTACGATGGTGAAGCCAATTCCTTAATCTTTGAATCAAAATGCGCATACATACACATCGAAGGGAAAGAGAAAAGTTACAACGAAACAAGATTCCTAGAAAAATACCGTTTACCTCTCGACCAAGCCGATGTACAATAATGGTCGACTGAAATGAAACGAAACCAGTTAAGAAACATGCAAAAAGAATATTATCAAATTGGTCAAAAGAGTTTATAAATAGTATTTTATTCAAGAAGCAGTACTATTCACCACAAACCTATTACGTTCAGATTCCTTCTGTCTGATATCCTGTAGGAGTGGTGGGCATTTTGTTAGGTTATATTTTACGTACACATACATCAATAATCAATGGGACAATTGCATATTGAACAATTAAAAGTAACCTCGATCTGAAACACTCGACAGGCATACGGGAGAGATATTGGGATGAACTTTAAAACAGTGGAATGATAACTGTCCAGCTCCACTTTTCTATATGTGTATTTTATTTTAACAATAAACTTCTTAACATTTCCATTCCTTGTATGTCAAAGATTAAATGGCTCTGACTGTTTCTTCGTAAGATCTTGTACTCCTCGACCTCCTTTTGTTTTCTAAATCTCATTATCTCCCTCTCAGGGTCGGGTCTACCATTGTGCACAAGGCTCCGTCCCTTGATAAACATTTTCCTTTCTGCAAAGCCAAATTTATGTTGTATAAACGCTCTTGATGAGGATTACTCGTATTTCCCAGCTTTCATCCTCCTTGCTGTTTCTCGCTTTCATTATCATTTGGAAAGTTTGCGTCTGTCCGTCATCACATGTTACATAATCCCGCTGCCAACACAAATTATGTCTTCATCAGCAACTAAATACTCAGCTCTCGCATTATCTAATCCATCCCTTTTTTTTTTACTGCAAAATTTAATTTTCTTTCTTATTACAATATTTAATGTTTTTCATGAGACCTAACCAACGTGTCCTAACAGTCTCCCTGGAAGTAACGTTACATTCACGAGACAAATCTTGCGACTACATACAATGTATCTAATGTTACTCTTCACCTCGTGAGATGACCGGCAGCGCTGTCGTCAATTCTCCTCTTCCTTCTTCCTGCGCTTAAACGACCAGTGTCTCTTCTTCATTCCTCCTCTTCATCTCGCTCTTCCTTCTCTCCACGTCTTCGTCCTCTGTACGTCCCCGGGGAATGAAGTAAGGGGGATGGTAATAGGTTCGGGGAAGGGAGGGGTGGGGGGTGTGTCTATTGATATGGAAATGGGCACCGATGAACGTCCAGTAAATACAGCGTGGTAAATACATCTCCCAAGTCCCACCCCGGCGCACCAACGCCAGATGATCGCGTCTCATGACCCCACGAATTATTAATAATATAAGATTTTTTTTTAGAATGCACAGCCAGTTATGTGCGTCTTAGCCTCATCGTTCCGTCTGGCACGACGATCATTCGCGGGCCGAAATGAAAATTGCTTTATTTTGAAGCTTCTCTTTTTTCCACTTTGGTTTAAGGGGTTTGGAGCCTACTGAGTAGGAATCCTCTTTTCATTCTCTGTTGTAGAGGTTATTTTTCAGTTGGCAGATACACGAAACCTTGAGTCGTCTCTTAACGTCAATCAGGCTGTTCATTTGGGGACAAGACACACTCTATATCACTTAACTCTCGAGCAAAAGCTCATCTAATTATCGAGTAAATTCCATCACAACTGTGTAATTTGTGACGATCTAAATTTGTTCATAAATCTCTGGGAAATCATATAACCAAAGTCATCAGTCACTCTAAGCACATCTTCAATACTTTTAGATAATTGCTGAAATAGTTAAAACTTAATCTCGCTTTTACTGGTACAGAAACGACCGGAATATCAAAAGAACAAACAGACTTTGCGGATCTTTGCCCGATCATAAGCCTAAGTCTATGACCAGCTTCGAGTCTCCCACACTCCGTCCAGCCACAATCCAACACGGATGAGCGGAGATACGAAATCATGTACAATATTGCTTTGAAAAATAAATCGTCACAGAATGTACCCAAACAATCCTAAGCAAAGCGAAGTGTATTTGTGTCGTTTGAAAATATCTCTTTCTACAAACACTGATATAACAGTCATGCTTTACACGTTTAAAACAAGTACCATTCCACTTTATATTTCTATAGAGGGAGAGAGATAATACTTTTGCCACTTTTCTCCGCAGCTTTTGATAAACTGAGAGAGAACTGCGTTTACATCTGTCACGAGGTGTGGCTACGTGCCTACTGTTTAGGAATCCCAGTTTCATTCTCATCTAAGAGGTTATTTCTCGAACACATTCCCATTTAATTCTCGGTAAATCCCATCATAATTGCATTTATGCTTTTCCCAAGAAATCAAACAAGCAAGATCAGAGGTAATTAGGATTAGGCTCTAAACTAATATAATTAAAACACTCTCGACCAGTTCTGAATCATCCAACCATGAACCGTAATGACCCCACAATAATTTTTTCAGAATTCTTATTTCCCTGTAACTAAAAAGCGAAAAATCTTGTTTCTAATTAAACGAATTGACAAAACAATGCTGAGAACCAATTGGCATCTTTAACAAAAACTGTGATTCTTAATTATATCTCATCATTTCTTTGAAAACTAAATTTCTTCACTGTATGGCACAAGGGCAATCTTGCATTTCCTTAATTCGGAAGACTTATGTAGTTGGCAATATTGAAATAGAATTAAAGTCTTTCCTTTGAAAGGAGAAATCAACACAACTCAACGTCTTTCCTTTGAAAGGAAAAATCAACACAGTTCTCGCTGCTCTAATTCGAACGGCGAGCAAAATCAAAAGAATTCTGTACCCCTTTAATTTTGGATGAGGACGAAGATTATATATCTTGGAAAAGGCAGGAAATAAAGTCTTCTGACATATTCCTCCTCCTTTTCTATCTTATGGGCACATTTTCCTTCATTCGGAATTTACTGGGAGTTTCTATAAGCATCTCAAAGCTTTTCAACTGCAAAATCATCCTGCGCACCGGAATCCACGATGATCTCTATGAAGTATGCCCAAAAGTGCTTCAGGAATCTTCTATGAAGTATGCCCAAAAGTGCTTCAGGAATCCTCTATGAAGTATGCCCAAAAGTGTTTCAGGAATCCTCTATGAAGTATGCCCAAAAGTGTTTCAGGAATCCTCTATGAAGTATGCCCAAAAGTGTTTCAGGAATCCTCTATGAAGTATGACCAAGTGTTTTGAAATTCTCAATGAAGTATGCCCCAAAGTGTTTCAGGAATCCTCTATGAAGTATGCCCAAAAGTGTTTCAGGAATCCTCTATGAAGTATGCCCAAAAGTGTTTCAGGAATCCTCTATGAAGTATGCCCAAAAGTGTTTCAAGAATCCTCTATGAAGTATGCCCACGTGTTTTAGGAATCCTCTATGAAGTATGCTCAAAAGTGTTTTAAGAATACTCTATGAAGTATGCCCAAAAGTGTTTCAGGAATTCTCTATGAAGTATGTTCAAAAGTGTTTTAAGAATACTCTATGAAGTACGCCAAAGTGTTTTAGGAATCCTCGATGAAGTATGCCCAAAATATGTTAGAAATCCTCTATGAAGTATGCCCAAAATTGTTTTAGGAATCTTCTATAAAGTGTGCCCAAAACGTATTAGGAATCCTCTATGAAGTATGCCCAAAAGTG